>NW_007098597.1:446033-458326 GCF_000164805.1 Carlito syrichta | reverse complement strand
TTTTTTTTTTTTGGATTCAGAGTCTCATTCTCACAGACACCCCAGCTTTGACCTGCTGGGCCCAGGCGATCCTTCCACCTCAGCCTTCCATGTAGCTGGAACCATAGGCACTACCACGCCTGGCTAATTTTTTGTTTTATTGTAGAGATGAGGTCTCATCAAGTTGCCCAGGCTGGTCTCGAACCCATGGGCTCAGGCAATCCTCTCACCTTGGTCTCCCGAAGTGCTGGGATTATAGGTGTGAGCCGCTGTGCTGAAAACATAAGTTTTAAAGCCTGCATGGGCCTCTCAGTCTCAGGTGGATATGGTTTATAAAGCCCCTGTTGAACCTCTATGTTTTTGGAATTTTAAATTAATTGTTAAAATGAATAATATTTTAGTGAATATATATCTAGTACATACACATACACACATAATACATACATATACATTTTTGTACACATCAAATTGTTTCTGCAAAATACAGAAACTTTTTTCTCCAGAACATTTTCCTGATTTTGCACCCCTACCAGCAAAATGTGAAAGTGTCTGATTCTCCATATAATTATCAACCCAAGTTATGATTATTTTTGTTTTTTAAAAAATAACCTTTTTATCTCCCAGTACTTTGGGAGGCCAAGGTGGAAAGATTGCTTGAGCGCAGGTGTTTGAGACCAGCCTGGACAACATAGCAAGATTTCATCTCTACAAAATTCAAAAAAACTAGCTGGGCATGTTGGCACACACCTGTAGCCCTCGCTACTCTGAAGGCTGGGGCAGAAGGATTGCCTGAACCCAGGAGTTCAAGTCTGCCACTGTATTCCAGTCTGGGTAACAGAGTGAGATCCCCGACTCAAAAAAAAAAACAAAAAAAGCTTGCCAATTTGAGAGGAAAAAAATGGTTGTGGCAACATTTCATGTAGGGATAAACAGAAGAGGAGTCATAATCTTTCCCTATCCCAAGACAAATGAACATCTTTGTGCAAATGCTCCCAAACTTTCGTCTGTGTCTATGTAAACATATATGTGTATTTTTAAAAAAACAAAAATAGTATTGTAGTCATCTTCTACAATATGATTGATTTATCTTGCCCCCGCTTTTTAAAAAACAGTGACACAATACTTTGTTATATCATAATATACAAAAATATATATGGCCTTATCACCAACATGAATTTTTGACCTTGCTAGGATAAAGTAAGATTGATAGTGGTATCATCTTGGGTAAATAAAGACTTGAGAGATATGGAGGGGAGGGAATGAAGGTGATATTCTTTTTTTTTTTTTTTTGAGTTGGAGTCTCACTCGGTCGCCCAGACTGGAGTGCAGTGGCCGCTCCTGGCCACCGCAGCCTTGACTTGCTGGGCTCCGGCGATCCTTCCGCCTCAGCCTTCCAAGTAGCCGGAATTACAGGCACGTGCTACCACGCCCGGCTGATTTTTTGATTTATTGTAGAGATGAGGTCTCGCTGCCCAGGCGGGTCTCGAACCCGCGGGCTCAGGCAATCCACTCACCTCAGCCTCCCAAAGGCGCGGGATTACAGGCTGAGCCACCGAGCCCGGCGAAGGTGATATTCTTGGACCTGTTTTCTCATACCAGTGGTGAATGTGTCTAATCCATCTGAACTGGTTCCATCTCTAACATATGACAGTCATCTTGGCAATGCAGGATGGACCGAGTTCCATCCAGACTACCACACTGGGAGAAGGCCTTTGGAGAGTTTGAACCTGAACTCCTCACTTAAGGATCATGGCCCGTCACTTTTTTCTTACTACATTATTTCTATATTGTTTGTTTGTTTGTTTGTTTTGAGTTGGAGTCTCATTCTGTCGCCCAGGCTAGAGTGCAGTGGCACACGCTCTCACAGCTACCCCAGCATCGACCTGCTGGGCTCTGGTGATCCTTCCTCCTCAGCCTTCCAAGTAGCTGGAATTACAGGTGTGTGCTTCCACGCCCGGCTAATTTTTTTTATTTATTGTAGAGACGAGGTTTCGCCAAGTTGCCCAGTCTGGTCTTGAACCCACGGGCTCAGTCTGTCCACTCGCCTCGGCCTCCCAAAGTGCTGGAGTGATGGGCTGAGCCACTGGGTATTTCTGTTTTTATTCAGCATCTTTGCTGTTTGAATGAAGACATGCCAAAAAAAAAAAAAAATTCCAAGTATTTGTTAACCCATACTGTTTTGTTTCTGTAAATCACTAGACACCGGAAAAATGGAGATATTTTCCTGTGGACTTACCACTAAGTCTGGCATCCAATTCTTGGGTTGATTGCATGCATTCATTCAACAAACACTCCCTGGGTTTCTGTTACGGTTCAGGCACGATGCCAGGTGCAGGGAATCGACAGGGACGCGGGAGACACGATGTCTGCCCTCGTGGACCTTGGAGCCAAAGCGGGAGTCAGACAACCCATAACCTGATGAAGCGAGGTCAAGGTTTACACAGCGGCAAGTCGGCCTCTGCTCCGGGTGCTGTGATGTCCGCTGGGGATGCAGTGAACACGACAGGCTTCGACTTGAACGATTATCATCAAAATACCATAAGAAAGGGATTGGCAGCAGTGGGAAACTGCCAGGAGGGAGGACAGGGGAGCACGCCTCATCCACAGGGGTACCTGCACAATGACCGTGTGCGCACCTATCCCTGGATGGTCCGCCACATTTTAGAAATACGACAAATAAGTAAGAGAAAAGTTAAAAAAGAAAATAAAATAAATAGAATCGACCAGTTCAGGGAATGTGCAACATGGGAGCTTGCCCTGGTTGAGCCCTGCATTGCCCGGGGGTGGGAGGCTTCTGGCTTGACCCTGCACATCATGATTGCTGTTCAGGTAGACCAGGTGGACAAAGCGGCGCCCCGGCTCACGCTCCTGCACCCCCCTTCTCAAGTGGTGCTTCTGAACAATGGCCGTTACGGGATCCACATCACTTCTCGGGTGTTGAAGGCGGCGGACCCGGACACCGAGGACGACCGGATCCTCTTTAAGATTTTGCGAGGCCCGAGACACGGACGCCTGGGAAACACCACAACAGGTACCGGCTTCCTTCTTCCTTGCAATGGCTCCTCTTGGAACGCCCGGTGGCTGGCAGGGCTGGAGAGTAATTTAATTGAGTGCAGGCCCATTTGGTAAACGCTCCCCGGGGCTCGCTGATAGAGGCGGTTTGTAAATCAATATTGGTGCTCAAGGGGGCTTGAAGCCCAGCCTTCCCAAATTCATCTTGACTGGGAGAACTGAGTACAGGTCTCCAGCTGTTGACTGTTTGCCCTGCGTTCCCAGCAGTCTGTTGTAATATATTCAGAGGAGCATGGGGTGTCAACACCAAATTTCATAGTTGTGACTAACTGTTTGCTTCTAGCATGAGTTCTAAATGATGTCAGTTTAGTTATTAAAAAAAAGTTCCGTGCTTTTTCCTAACGGTTTCTCTGGATTGTGTATTAATTCTGCTGTAGGAACACAATGATCATACTATATCACTAAGCAGGATCACAGACGTCTGTGACTGTATCTTCCTACTCTCCCTCTCTCTATTTTTATATTTTCTTTAAGGTAAATATTTCCAGAGCAAAGGAAACTTAAAGTCTAATTTCAGTTCATTGCTCTCAAGTTTTAAGAGGGTTGCCGTCATGTTAATTTCTTTTGAAAATGGACTTCAGCTGTGTTTAAAAGCTGGGTCTCAAATAAAATACAATTTTATCAGCTTTTATTTAATGTTTTGTATGATTACCTATGAGATTCCTTTTTTTTTTTTTTGCAGGTGAATTTATCCATGAGAAATTTAGCCAAAAGGATCTGAACAGTAAGACCATTGTTTACATCATAAACCCATCTTTGGAAGTGAATTCAGACATCATGGAATTTCAAATCATGGACCCCACAGGGAATGCTGCCACTCCTCAAATGTAAAGTCTTTTGCTTATTCAGTAGTCCTGTATAGAACATCCAGAACGTATCTGAATATTAGAAATGTAAGGTGTTCTTTTTTGAACAACCCAGGAAGACAAATTGATAGGCCCTGTCGCAAGCTCATAGAATTTATTTTGGGGAGGCTCAATAATGGGCAAACCAACAGCTTTACAGAGTCTAGAAACACTAAAAAGGTGAGCTGAATAGGGCCAGGTTGTTCCTATCATGCACGTGAATGCATACACTCTCATAGCCGGGGAGGTTTCTGTCTTGACGAGCATCCAGGACCGAACCTGCTGGCTCATGTATAGATTGTACAGCAAGGGGTCACTCTAGGACCATGTTAGTAGCCCATGCCTTCTAAAATGTCTAGGGTTGGGAAGAATGAAGTAGCCTGGAAGGGTTAGCCAGCATCTCCTCTTTCTCTTACGAAAAAAATTGTAATCCCTTGAAAGTGCCTTTATAAGTTAATACACCTATCTTAGGTAAGCTGAACGTCGTATCAAGAGGAAAATAGACTTGGGGAGGTAATCAGAATTTGTGTGAAGTGCATTATCCCAAGGATAATAAGAGTAAAACATCCTCACCAATACCAAGATTGGCAGGTCATAGGGATTTCACCGACTGGGTCCTCGTTCTAGACTTTTTTTTTTTGAGTGAAGCACTTAAAGAACTTACCAGTTAACAGATGGTCACAAAAAGATCTGTCAGAGTTCTGGTCTCCTGGTACTGTTTGCTCCTTTTTTCTTTGAAGCCCTTCCCGGTCACCTCCAAGAGCAGTGTGTTCACTTATCCCAGTTTTAGCCTTCTCCATATCCTAGTTGTACTGAACACGGTAAGTGAGTATGGCCCTTCTGTGGTCCTTTTATGGTAGAGTCTGACTGCAGGAAGAAAAAAAAAGCCGAGAAATCCCTCTCTGGACTTGGCCTTGTTTTTCCTTTCCGATCCTGAGTTGTAGTTCCAAAATCTTGCCAGCAGAGGGCACTGGAGTCGTTGTTAGAAAAAACCTGGCAGCCTTTCCTCAACAAACCACATTCCCAGGGGTCCCACCTCCATCGCCCTGATGAAGTGCAGTGCCTGGCCCAGATTTATTAACTCCGCGTATTTTTATTGAGTGACTACTATAGGAAATGCACACAGTACTAGGATCTGGAAAATAGGAGAGAGCAAAGAAGACCTGGGCCCTGACATTCAAACGTAATCCTGAGGTTATAAAACTTCAATGGACAATCCTCCCCATTCAACCACCTTTGCCTAAGAGAAACAATTTCTCCGGATCGCAATCCTTATTTTAAAAAAACAGTATGTCGCCGGGCTCGGTGGCTCAGCCTGTCATCCCGCGCCTTGGGAGGCCGAGGTGAGTGGATTGCCTGAGCCCGCGGGTTCAAGACAACTTGGGGAGACCTCATCTCTACAATAAATCAAAAAATCAGCCGGGCGTGGTATAGCGCATGCCTGTAGTTCCAGCTACTTGGAAGGCTGAGGCGGAAGGCTCCCCGGAGCCCAGCAGGTCGAGGCTGCGGTGGCGGGGAGCGGCCACTGCCCTCCAGTCTGGGCGACCCAGTGAGACTCCCACTCAAAAAAAATATGTCAACTAATTTCAATTCTCAAGAAAAGGTACAAAGAAAACCCCCGCTCTAAAGACATGAATACATTAACTTCATTTGATTTTTAAAAAATGTTTAATAGTTCAACTAAAAAAAATAAGAATATGGATTAGACTGGCTACCGGCCTAATGTTGACCTCTTGCCCTCCACATGTGAAAGCAAGCCTAGCTGACAGTTTTTCCCATCAGCGTGGCACTAGGTTGATCTTGTTTCACCCAACTAACCTTTCCATTCCTCGCTCTAACCAAAGACAGCGCTTTTTGAAGATGATTTATGTTTTTAAATAACCCTCAAATTCTTATGAGAATTACAGCAGAATTTACTCAATTTAATTATGAGCTTAATTGAGGCCATTTGAAATTGGCTCCTGCTTTTGTTGGATATCAGTTTTCACGTACCTATGCTTCAGAGGTTTCTAAATCAACCTGAAATAACTGGAACAAGTGAAGCCAAAGGCTGCCGCACAAGCCCATCAAGGAGTAATAACAAAAGTAATTCTGATTTGATTCTGACATGTATTAGGCTATTTTCTTTAGTGTGGCCAGGGGGTGGGGGGTGGTTAAGTTACTCAGCATTTAACTGCATAATTTTGAATAGTATAGTCATCCCTGACCTCATTTGTAAGTAGATCTTTTCTGGAACTAGGTGCACATTTTTCCAATAAGAAGCAACGTTATAAACAGTGGTTTGTCTCCCCCAGACAACCGGCAGGAGCCGTGTGACGCATAATATCACTCAGTCATTTGCAATCTAAGTTTTTTTTTGCTCTATTTTATTGCTCTTCGTTTAATCATCACAATGACCTGCGAGCTAGGTACCATCATATTCCAGAATTTACAGATGAGGAAACTGAGGCACAGAGTTAGAAAGCAACTTTCCTAAGCTCATCTTCTAAGATCGGGAAGGAGCTGAGATTTGGGCCCAGGAAGTACATGGCTTTAGAGCCTGCAGTTTTTCTCCCTACACTAAGAAACATCTTGCCTATCCTTAACAACTATGCTAACCTGTCCTAACTGGAAAGGAGCTGCTCTCCCTTCTTTGTCTCCAGACAGCGGCCACCCAGGCAGTAAGAAAGAAGTAATTCTCTTCGCGGACCTTAAAGCTTCATGTCTCTTAAAAATGTAAATTACAGATGTCAATATTGGTGTGCGCTCCTTATCCAGCACACTGGGATTTATGGCAGAGATTAAACCACTAGAGTTTGAGCCAGACCTCTGGTTCTACCAGCCACCCAGTGATGGTTCGAGCCTCAGTTATTTCATCTGTAAAATGGGGGCCATACTGCAATTTGCTTAGAGAAACAACGAGGTAACATAGGTCTTTCAAGTTCATAGCAAATGCGACTTGGGGTGGTGATGACAACTGGTTAATTCACTTGGGCATAACCGTGGACTGTGTGAAGAAGTATCCCGGAAACATCTGGCAGATTAGAAAGCTTGCCTCTAATTAGAGATGAATTCTGGGATAATTCAAACGGTGAGTAATCAATATGGTTATGTATCGAGACGCTAAATGCTGTGGAATGTTGTGTTCTCCTTTAGCTTAGGATACATAGACAGTCTTCATAGTTGAAGGGGTGAAACCTGTATGATAAAGCTAAAGGGATGGGTGGGTACAACTGGGAGCAGAAAGGGACCTCGTTTAGACCACAAGAAGGACCCGTGCTCAGTGGGAATGTCCCCAAATCTAGATTTGCTAGTCAGCTTTCACTATTGCAGCATTTCTGTGGTGTACTCACTCCGAAGGATCTACACAGGGTCCATTTGAAAAGGGTTAGAAATGCTGGTTTGGGTGAGATGAGGCGAGTTGTTGCCAGCTAGCTAGCATGTGTGCTCGGACAACCACAGCATTTCCCAGAACCATCTAGATGTGCTTGTGGTTCTGGAGTCTCTGAGAAAGAGCATGCCAACCGGGCATGGAGGCTCAAGCCTGTCATCCCAGCACTTTGGGAGGCCAAGGTGAGAGGATTGTCTGAGCCCAGGGGTTCGAGACCCGCCTGGGCAACTTGGCGAGACCTCATCTCTACAATAAATCAAAAATTAGCCGGACGTGGTGGCATGCGCCTGTGGTTCCAGCTGCTTGGAAGGCTGAGGTGGAAAGATCTCCTGAGCCCAGCAGGTCGAGGCTGTGGTGGCCGTGAGCGTGCCACTGCACTCCAGCCTTGGCAATGGATGAGACTCAACTCCAAAAAAAAAAAAAGGCAAAAGAAAGCATGTTGCCTGTCTCAACTTGACTGGACCATAGAGTCACCTGCCACCTCCGCCATCACACGCATGCAGAATAGCTCAGGAAACACATTTCTGATGGAATCTATTTGGGAGACCCTTTGTTGTAAGTAGAAACTGTTTTGTAACACTAAAAAATCCATGGACATTTGCATACAGGTTTAGATTTGGCTAGGTTTAGATTTGCCTTTGAGGCACTGTGCTAGTTGCTTTTACGTGTGCTGTCTAATTTTACGTGCAAAATACAATCCCCTGAGGATGGCAAGGAAAAAAGTCACAGGTTGAGTGAAGAGCTGAGATGAGCCCTGACTTCCAGAGGACCCAAGTGAGTGCTCATCTTATGGGCTCAGGCCCCACGGGCTGTATCTGCTCTCTAGTCCGAGTTGAATCTCCAAGGTGCTCTGCAGAAGTCCCGCCCTAAGGTGTGCAGGACCCACACCATTCCCCAAAGGCACCTTTGCAGTCCACAGGGTGCAGCCAGGTGTTGACAGAGGCCGTTTTCCTAATCTGTCTTCCGTGTGGACCTCTTTTTGTGCCCACGGGAACAAGAAGTGAGCTTCAGAAGCAAAGCTGACCTCCGCGGAAGTCCTTGATAACTCAGTGGCTGCCCTCTGGCCCTGCCCTCTTGGGTTTCCCTCCCTCTGGAGACCCAGATTCTAGCTGTCGTATTATGAATGTTTGGTTTTAAAAGAGAAGGGAGAGAAGAATAAAAGGAATTTCTGTCCGGCAAGCTCTGCAATGTTTTAGCAGCCTTTATGAAACACCTTGTAGGGGAAGAGGTTGAAACTATTGGCTAGTTAACAACTGCACGTGACCTGCAAGCCAGCAGTTAAGGTCTTTGTTATCCAGACCAGATCTTAAGAAAGCACAGTGGAAGGGAAGGAAAACAGCACTTATTAAGCACCCACTGTATACAGGTGCTTTATTCATATTAACTAATTTTAATCGTCCGACATGAATGTAATTCTCCTCGTTTTAACGGTAATGAAAACTGAGCCCAGAGAGACCGAGTCACTGACCATAGTCACACACTAATGCGTGGCTGCAAGGTGTGTTTGATTCCAAAGCGCTTGTTTTGGGACTCACTATGCTGACTCTTGGCTAAAGACTGTTTCCCCATTATCAAAAGAAAAGGAGAAACATGAAAACACAAGTGTTCATGGCATTCGATTAAGATATTTAATAAGTCGGGCTCGGTGGCTCAGCCTGTAGTCCCGCGCCTTGGGAGGCTGAGGTGAGTGAATTGCCTGAGCCTGTGGGTTCGAGACCCACCTGGGCAACTTGGCGAGACCTCATCTCTACAATAAATAAAAAAAATCAGCCGGGTGTGGTAGTGCGTGCCTGTAGTTCCAGCTCCTTGGAAGGCTGAGGCGGAAGGATCGCCGGAGCCCAGCGGGTCGAGGCTGTGGTGGCCGGGAGCGGCCGCTGCACTCCAGTCTGGGTGACAGTGAGACTCCAACTCAAAAAAAAAAAAAAAAGGTATTTAATAGCATCATCTTTGAACTGATAGATCTGAGATTGAATACTTGGAAAAGTATTTTTTGACACTTCCATTTTCTGAAGTCATATGCTTCTTGATTATCGGTGAAGATCTAATTATTAAAACAGTAATTTAATCATAACGTTAGTGTCTATAAAACCTTTTACTGAGAAGCTCAAACTTAATGAGCACTTATGAAAGTTCATTTAGCCCCTTTGAAGTACAGACTCATCATTATTATACTTTGTAACATATAATAATTACGTTGTTATAGGAAGAAACTGAGGCATAGAGAGACTAAGTATCTTTTCACAAACTCCTGTTCATCTGGATTAATGTCCCAAATTTAAAACTAGTATTTTAATCCCAACGGTTTCTCTCAGTTTATTGTTCCTTCATATAAATGAATCAGAGCGTCACAAAATAAAATATCTGAAAGTACGTATTTCTACTCAAGTGCAGAATCTCTCCACCTTGGCATCCCTGGCATTTTGGGACAGACGATTCTTTGTCACAGGGAAGTGTCCTGGATACTGCAAGACATTCAGCAGCATTCTGGCCTCTACTCGCTGGATGCCGGTACCATCCTCTTGCCCCCCGTTGTGACAATTGGAACTGTCTCCAGACGTTGCCAAATGTTGAAAACTACACACACGCCTTAGAAAACAGCATACCAATGTGTTAAGAAATGACAATTATGGTGGAAGGCTCTTTTATCAATGCCATCCTTCTCTCTGTGCTAAGAAAGTCAACTCATAATCAACGGAGAATCCAGAGTAAGTCAGGGCTAGAGAGAACATGTGAGGGTCATCCAGCCTCACAGCTCTTCAAAGTGTGTGAGCAATGATGTCAAGAACGTTGGGGAGAAAGACATTTTGGGTGGCTGCCTCAGCTTGAGAAATAGTGGGCCGCACAAGATTCGTTCGTCCAGTTAACAGACATCTATTGAGGACTTACCATGTTTGGGACACTCTGTAACAAACTTGGGACACATCAGTGAACCAAAGACTTGGGTTTCCTTGGAGCATACATAGGATCTAAGTAAATGTGATAATACTCTGTGCGTGACACATGTTTTGGAAAATGAAAAAGTTGGTCAGGAGAAGAGGGCGGGCAAATGCTGGGCTTTGCGAAAGAGGCTGCAATTTTAAATTGGGCATTTGAGCAACCTTTCTTACAGCTGAGTGGCAGAAGGACAAGAGCTTCTCATCCAGTTTTATTCCCACGACTCCATGCCATGGCTTCCCATCATCATAGTGGTCGTTGGGGACCAAAGGTTAGCCTTCACATTGAACTAGCTTTTTCTATTATGACGAATACCCTGGAACCACTGACGGAGGTAGCTCCCGACTGTGGCTAGGTGACTCTTCTAAGGGGCATTTGGCCATGTCCGGAAACGGTTTTGGTCGTCGTGGCTGGAGGGAAATAGTGTTACCGCATCTCACGCATGGAGGGCGGGGATACTGCAAGACACCTTAGAACGCACAGGGCAGCCTCCCACAACAAACAATCGTCTGGTCCAACATGCCAGTAACGCTGAGGTTGAGAAACCCTGGCCTAGCAGTTTAAGGAGTTTGGGCCTCCTGCTCAATGACATGAAATGATTGCCATACGGGTTTCACATGAAGTGTGTTCTTCCTTTCTGACCACAGAATGAGCTTTCCTCAACAGTGATAGGAGAATGCAGAGATTGTTACAATGTGAAGAGGTGAACCAATCTTTATCTGCCTGGCACCTACACATCCAGAAACTTCCATGTTCCTCTCATGGGTTCCTACATTTGGATATTCACATGATGCCAAACATACAGCTGTGTGGCTTTTTGCAGGAAAAATTCCCAAGTGATGGACTACAGCTCTTCTTTTTCTTCTAGGTGAAGAATGTAAGCAATCAAAGTCTCAGTGTAGAAAGATCTTCTCATAGTACTGCCAAAAAAAAAAAAAAAAAAAATAGCATTCAAAACATATGTTGCACATATCCTGTGGGCCTGCAAGTGCTTTACTATTTAGATATTTTTCTGGAAAATATATAGCCTGGCTTACATTCCATGGCTTTTCCCTGGATCTTTATTATTTGTGGTGAATAGTTCTAGGAAAATAGAAATTGTGTAATGACAACCTTGCCCTAGAAGCATTATGAAGCATCCTAATGGTACATTAGGGAAATGCATGCACGTTCCCAAACACTAAGACTCTTTACACTTGGAAGGTGATCAGTCCTCTGAATGGTTCCCTGCTGGATCAAGCTCTGCATCCAAACTGCATGGAGCTTGAGGTCTTGAGGTCACCTGGGTCTGGGGAGTGACATTGATGAATTTGTGCTTGTCATGGTTAAGGAATGAATTCTTGAAAGCATTGGGCATTGAAACTCATTGGAACCCTACTGATAGCTGAAATCTGTTTGAATGTATCTGTTTCATTCTTTCCCACTGCCCTCTTTTTTTTTCCTCCTCTTTCTTCTTCTCTCCTAATCCTTCTTGCTGACTTTTTCCCCCCTTTCTCATTTACCTGGACCTTCTAGGAATTCTTTGCAGTATGTTGTTTCTATTGGCATTTACGATATTCTTGTTGTCTGATATCTTGTAACTCTTTAAGTATCCAATAATCCCCCCTTATCAGGAAAGGATATGTTCCAAGACCCCAACAGATGTCTGAAACCACAGATAGTATTCAACCCTATGTACACTATGTCCTTTCTATATTGCACGTGCATACCTATGATAAAGTTTAATATGTGTTGGGCAATAATAAAGTAGAGCAATTATAACAATATGCTAGCGTCACTACTCTTGCACTTTGGGGCCATGATTATGTCAAATAAGGGTGACTTAAACACAAGCACTGAGATACTGTGACTGTCCTTCTGATAACCAAGCCAGCTACTGAGTGACTCCTGGGCAGGTAGTCTACAGTAAGCGTGCTCTGGACAAAGGGATGTTTCACGCCCAAGTGGGATGGTGTGTGATTTCAGCACACTCCTCAGAATGGCACAAAGGTGAAACATATCCATTGTTTATTTCTGGAGTTTTTCATTCAATGTTTTCAGACTACAGTTGACCACAGGTAACTGAAACCTCAGAGAGCGAAACTGCGGACAAG
>NW_007098597.1:445343-446013 GCF_000164805.1 Carlito syrichta | reverse complement strand
ATTACAGGCATGCGCTACCACGCCCGGCTGATTTTCTGATTTATTGTAGAGATGAGGTCTCGCTGCCCAGGCGGGTCTCGAACCCGCGGGCTCAGGCAATCCACTCACCTCAGCCTCCCAAAGGCGCGGGATTACAGGCTGAGCCACCGAGCCCAGCTCCACCTGGCTAATTTTTTAAAAAATTATTATTTATTGTAGAGACAAGATCTTGCCAAATTGCCCAAGCTGGTTCGAACCCCAGGGCTCAGAGAATCCTCTCACCTCTACCTCCCAGAGTGCTGGGATTACCGGTGTGAGCCACTGCTTCTGGCCTGAAACCTACCCTAAATTTTGTCCAACTCATGTTGAATTAAGAACACACATGTGAATACAGGTACTTTGAGATAGAAAGAACTTTCAGGTAATCTGTGAACTCGCTATTTCTTGCCATTGGCATGAACCATGAAATACAACCTATGGCTTCTAGTATTGAAAGATCTTTTAGGAGTCATTGTAACAGTAGTGCTTCAAGGGAATGAGAGCGTAAAAAGTTTGTACGTAGTAACAATGAAGAAGGAACTTGAAAACCTCCCCTCCTCCATCTGATGAAAAAGACACATATTAGTTTCCAGGGAAAATAGCATCTCTGTTAAGTCTCATTTTAATGATGCATTCAAATCACCCTAAAATT
>NW_007098597.1:435681-445323 GCF_000164805.1 Carlito syrichta | reverse complement strand
CTATGTCCTTTCTATATTGCACGTGCATACCTATGATAAAGTTTAATATGTGTTGGGCAATAATAAAGTAGAGCAATTATAACAATATGCTAGCGTCACTACTCTTGCACTTTGGGGCCATGATTATGTCAAATAAGGGTGACTTAAACACAAGCACTGAGATACTGTGACTGTCCTTCTGATAACCAAGCCAGCTACTGAGTGACTCCTGGGCAGGTAGTCTACAGTAAGCGTGCTCTGGACAAAGGGATGTTTCACGCCCAAGTGGGATGGTGTGTGATTTCATCACACTCCTCAGAATGGCACAAAGGTGAAACATATCCATTGTTTATTTCTGGAGTTTTTCATTCAATGTTTTCAGACTACAGTTGACCACAGGTAACTGAAACCTCAGAGAGCGAAACTGCGGACAAGGCAGGGACTATTGTGGTCATTTATTTCTGTATTTCTTGATCTGTTTCATGCCAGATTCGAATTCAGTTGCATTAGAGACCTGTGAGGGTTCCAATATTTTTTTTTAAAGATTATTATTAGTTATTATATCTTTTTGTGCTTGTTTCATTTCTCTTCCTTGGGACCCAAAGTCTCCAATATTTTTTAATATAAGAGTCCTGTTTCATGTTAAAAATTCTTTGAAGCCTTGCATGCCAGTAACAATGTTTCATATGTATTGATTGAATGAACATGACTCTTTATATAGAGTCATGAACCCCTGTAATAATTCCTTGGCCTCCCCCTACCCCTGCCTCCCAACCCCCCATCCCATGATATTTTGCTGAGGCTCTTAATCTATAGGATGTAATTTTTGACTCATGGTCGGTGCAAGGACATTAAGAGATTATCTGAGGACAGACTTTCTCATATGAATGGCCCCAGGAAAGCCTGGAGAGTTGGTGAAATTTGTGAGCTCATGTCCCATATGGTTGCATCCAGAATTTTTAGTTTTGCCAGGAGAGAGAAATGATAATAAATTAATTAAAAAATTGAGAGGAAAGAATCTGCCTCTGATCGGAAGTTTAAGAAGTGCAGTAAGGCAACCGCTGAGGGTTTTGTCAATCTAAAATAAAAAGGAAATGGATAAAACAAAAACAGTGGACGTGTGCTTAACCATCACGGCGAAGATTGCTTGTGTCTTCTATATTGCTATATTGTAAGGCTACAGGTGGTTAAAAAAAAAAGTAAGAATATATTTGAAGAAAACTGTTGAGGAGAAACATTCAAGTAGTTTCACCTCAAAAAAAGTGAAATCTCTCAGGGTAAAGATCCATTTATATTGCTCTGTTCACACTCACACTAGAATCACAAGGAACTTCAATGGGCAGTGGAATGGCAAAGGAGGAACAAAGGACTTAGCGTGAGACTGGTGTTTGAATTTCATCTCTGCGTCATAGCTTTTTGCCTTTGAGCTACTTATCTAACCTTTCTGAGACTGAGTTTTCTTTCTTTTTTGAAAAAAAAAAATAGTGTTTCTCTCTAGATGATGGGAATTAATGAAGACAATTTCCAACAAATGTTGAACCCACTAAATATACTATAGGAGAAAAGACCACCTTCTGTTTCTCAGACTTACTCAGTTGTACCATTGCATGAAGCTACATACTGGCAACCCTTTCATATGCACAGAAAAAGAAACAGATAGCAGGTATAAAACACAGGTACATGTTAATTTCCAGGCACATCCCAGAATAACTTGTTATTAAGCTGAACCCAAGTTCAGAGAAGATCTGTACCTGGAACAGTTGTTGTTATAACAATGAGGAAGGTCAAAAGACAAGATAGAAGACTTCCTCTTGATGTCTTTTCCAAAAGTGATTATCTCCTTGAACTTAACAACTGCTGGTTGCTTCCCTTCAAAACACTTAAGTTTGAGTTCCTTTATGTCTCTCATAACTGTGGGACAGTCTTCCCAACCTAGATTCTTCATTTGAAAAATGGAACTCTATACTCGCTCTATCTTGCAGGGTTGTTGTTAGGACCAAAGGAGACAACGTCGGTATAAGTTCTTTATGCACTAAAATGTACCAAACAAGTGTAAGGAATTTTCATCATTGTTGTAGGTTGATTGATCACCTTTGCCACCATGATGTGAGCCAAGGGCTCAGTCTCTCACCCAACAGAGAATGTCCATAGGCGTTTACTACACATTTCTTATGATTTCCCTTTTCTTTTCCTTTCGTGTACAGTTTGGAATTGAAGTGGTCTCATATTGAATGGTCACAGACTGAATATGAAGTCTGTGAGAATGTGGGCATGTTGCCCTTGGAAATTACCAGGAGGGGATATTCCATGGACTCGGCCTTTGTGGGTGTAAAGGTAATGATTCTAAAATGCAAATTATCATCTAAAACTTATGTTTCTGGCTAGAATCTTAATTTTTATTTATATTTTTCAAAGAAAAATTCAGAGTGACCAAGGAAATTTCAAAGCGCAGGGATGTCACACCATTCTGAAGCATCTTCGTATGAAATCTCCTTGCCCCTCCATACATCATCTGGGTTCATTAACTCCGAGATACGATTTTTCAGAGCTTATTTTTAGTTTTGAAATCTGGTCATCTGTTCCTATAAACTCTTTGTGTTTAGAAGTTTGATTTTGCAAGGAGATATAGTTAACTGAGTGAACTTGGGCCAAATTCTGCTTTGGAGAGAGTTGTATTTGCAAGGTATTCTGTAGGGGTACCCAGAGCAAATTTTAGTCCCCAAATGGCTTTCTCTTGGTATGCACCTCAATCACTACTCACGGCCTCAGAGGGTGAGGCTAATCACAAGACTGAAGCTATCTTTTCTTTTGAGCTGGAGACTCAGTCACCCAGGCTGGAATGCAGTGGCACACTCATGGCCACCACAGCTTCGACCTGCTGGGCTCAGGTGATCCTTCCGCCTCAGCCAAGTAGCTGGAACTACAGGCGCGAACTACCACACCTGGCTAATTTTTTTAAAAATTATTATTTATTGTAGAGACAAGATCTTGCCAAATTGCCCAAGCTCGTTCGAACCCCAGGGCTCAGAGAATCCTCTCACCTCTACCTCCCAGAGTGCTGGGATTACCGGTGTGAGCCACTGCTTCTGGCCTGAAACCTACCCTAAATTTTGTCCAACTCATGTTGAATTAAGAACACACACGTGAATACAGGTACTTTGAGATAGAAAGAACTTTCAGGTAATCTGTGAACTTGCTATTTCTTGCCATTGGCATGAACCATGAGATACAACCTACGGCTTCTAGTATTAAAAGATCTTTTAGAAGTCATTATAACAGTAGTGCTTCAAGGGAATGAGAGCGTAAAAAGTTTGTACGTAGTAACAATGGAGAAGGAACTTGAAAGCCTCTCCTCCTCAATCTGATGAAAAAGACACATATTAGTTTCGGGGGAAAATAGCATCTCTGTTAAGTCTCATTTTAATGATGCATTCAAATCACCCTAAAATTCCTGTGCACCTAAATTCGACCGTATCCAGGCTCAGGATTTCTCCCTTCAGAGAACACAGGCTTTTTTCTTCCAGATCTGTTGATACCTTAATTGTTATTAAAGCAGCATTAAGCTTGGTATGCCCTATACTTTTCCAAAAGATTGCTTATAGAACAAGAACTAATCTGCCTGAATTGCTTTCTAAAATTCCTCTAGTCCTCTACAGAAAGCACCATATGTTCTAGTCTTGGGTTTTGGGCCACACGACCACTTACCTTGCCAGGTAGAAAGAACATGCATGGTGTTACATGGAACCTTATGTCTACTTAACGCTGAATGCGCATGTGAACCTGCCAACTGAGTGAGTGGCCTTCATCAAACACAGGCCCGGGGTTTTTCAGTACTACTCTACCCTGAGCACAACCTGCTTCCTTACACAAGTACGGAACTGGCTACTTGACTAGGAACAGGGAAAGAGAAGGCGCTTTGACCCCGTGTGGTTTGCCCTGGTTTGAATTATGCACTTTTACCTGACTGATGTCACCAAGCATCTTGCCTTGGGCTGTTCCTTTTCCCACATAGGATTCTGTAAACTCAGTGGTGGTAAATATCAGGTAATTGCACATGCAAGAGCCATGCAGGGAAATGGAACTCTCAGCATATGGTGGGTACAGGTGTCCAATGGGCTGCCTCTTCACGATGAAAGGTGGTTGAGGGAAAACCTTGGCTGTGTAGACAAAGAACACATCGAAGATTAGGCGGTAATACCCTTCTTCAGCAAAATGCTTCCACTGCTGACCAACTAATGCATGTAAGGGCCTTTGATTTGAAGTGGACGTGTAGTCTGAGGCCATAGAAATAGGAATTTTCCAGCTTTTAATTATGCACTTCATTCCATTGTTAGGAGATGCAGAAGTATGTAATCCCACTTTCCTGAGCTTCTTAAACAGCTAAAAAACGTGCAAAAGTAACAACTGCCTATTCGGCTTGCACAGGGTTTTCTCTCAACGACCTGTCTTTCAAATCATCCAAGGACTCTTCTTAACGCGTATCTAGGAATCCTCTGGAGGGAATTTAAGGCCAGGACCTCAGAGCCCTCACATAGCCTTTTTGGTTTTTAGCCCTGGAGTTGAGCAGCAGGGGTGAAGTCAATAGTCTCCGTAGACTAGATCGATTCTTCGTTTTTGCAACTTACTAGTGGGAGTCTTGAAAGCCCTGGGTTCCGGGTGTGGATGGGTTTGCGTGGCTGCTCCCTGGGTCTGCCAGTGACACAGAGCTCTCCTTGGCATCTGTGGTGAGCGATAGGGTCATCCAGATGGGAAAATGGACCGGTCTTGTTTGAGTTAATCTGGTTTAAAGGCCCTCAAGCTGGCTGACCGATCATCGTGTGGGTTGTTATGAGGGCCTGGTTTTTCTTCTTCTCAATTTTCTCCCCCACCTTTCCTTTGAGGCACTATTTTAAGACCAAATTGGAGTTGGAGGAAGGTGAAAAAATACAATTAAATTGTCCTCGTATCAAAGAGAAAAATGTTTAAAACCCATGCTCCTTTCTCCGATAATTGAATCACTTATAAAGGAGAAGAAAAAGACAGCTTTTCTTTCCACTGATATTAGTCTAGCAAAAAGTTAACTTTTAGGAAAATCTGTGTAGCCTGGATCTAAAATGGTTTATTATAAGAAAAGCCTACTTAATATTAAAAACAGATTTAGCAGAGCATGAGTTTAGTCTAGCATAAGGAGAATAAATGTTTCTCTATTATATGATATTTGTTTTTATTTTAAAAAGACATTTTTTCCCTTCTAAGGTCAACCAAGTGTCAGCTGCAGTTGGAAAAGATTTCACCGTGTCTCCATCTAAACTGATTCAGTTTGACCCAGGTACATGTTGTGTCTACAGTTTGTTTCGTTTCGTTTCTTTTCTTTTCTTTCTTTCTTTCTTTCTTTCTTTCTTTCTTTCTTTCTTTCTTTCTTTCTTTCTTTCTTTCTATTTTTTGTAAGCAAGTCTGGAGATTGTGAGGAAGAAAGAATATTATGCAACTCCAGCCAACTAGAAACTCCTCAGGGAGCCATTTTACCCCACTCTAAAAGAGATGAATTTGGGTTTGAGGTTTTGCCCTCATTATTTTTTTATAATGAGTGAATATTTATTGCAAAGAAGAAGAAAGATCAGAACAAATGACAGATATAAAATGTCAAAGCAAACCTCCAGAAAAAAATAAGATCATTTAAAAAATTATTTAAAAGTCTGACACAGAGCTATCATAATTTAATTGCCTCACATTTGTTATGGAAATCTTTGAGAATGTTATATTTACATGGATTCCTAAAGGACATTTCTAGATAATCCTTGGAATAGGATGATATGCAAAGATTCCAGGGGAAATTGTTATTTAATTAAATATTAAATTATTAAATGACATTAAATTATTAAATTAAATTTAATTATTGAGGAATAATTATTATTTAATTGTTTCACGTGTGGAAGGATTTTAGTAGGTGCAAGAGGGAATGCAAAAGTCTGGCACCTGCTCTCAAGGGTGTTCAATTGTGTGGGAAAGATAGACATGCAAACACCTACTGGGACTCACAGGGTGAGCCGTTGTTCTGGCTAAGAAAAATCATGGATGACTTCCTAGGGGAGGCAGTATTCTAGCAGGCAGAAGAAGGAGGAAACTGCAGGCTGAGGGGATAACTCCAAAGCACCAACACACCTTTGGGGCGCTGTGGCTAGCACAGAGGCTCTGCCTCACCTCACTACGTGGTTCTCGCTAAAACTTTCTCTAAGGTTCAGACTGGACCTGTCACCTGTCTAGGGGCAAATCCCAAAAGCCTCAGAGAAGCAGACAGGGCTATCACGCAGAGGAGATGTTCTGGCCTCTGAGACTTTTCCACCAAGTCTCAACTTGACTTTGTTTTCCAGTAACTCAACGTTTGGGGCAAAGGCAAAAGAAAACGGCCTGAATGCCATTGCCACACCAAGTCGACAATCTCAATATTAAATGTAGAAAGGAAATACCTTTCGGCAGTTCGCCACAAGCAGTGGGATGTTTGGTGACTAATCGTTTCCAGAGCTGCCATAGCCAAGTATTAAAAACCGAATCGTTTAAAAAATGGTCACTGAGACTCTCATGGTTCTGAAGGCGAGTCTAAGATCAAGGTGTCAGCAGGTTTGATTCCTTCTGTAAGGGAGAATCTGGTCAACGCCTCTCTTTCCTGCCTCTGGCGGTTTGCTGACAATCTTCGGCATCCCTGGGCCTCTGCGACAGTCCCTTAGTCTCTGCTTTCCTTTCCACAGGGTTTCTCCTTGTGTGTATGTCTGTGTCCCCAGCTGCCCCTTTTATAGAACACCAGTCGTAATGGATTGGGGGCCCACTCTCTTCCGGTGTGATCTCACGTTGACTGATTCCACCTGTGATTATCCTATTTCCAAACAAGGTCACATTCTGAGGTGCTGGAAGTTAGGACGTCAACATGTGAACGTTTGAGGGACATGGTTCAGCCTGTAACAGAGAGTCTTAAAATTCAACATGCAACAACCCAAATATTATTGCCCTTCTTTCTTCCTGTGGGATTCAATTTTCTAGCCTGGATACGTTGGTTCCTCAGGCCGACCTCCCTTTGTGGGAAGAGCTATTCTTGCAGTGTCACTTTTTACCCTCACACTGCGATGGGCTGTGTGTGCCGGTCAACCCTACCAGGAAAGGATGTGATGCGTTTACACGTTTTCTGGACTTCATGTTAAGGCAACTTCAACCTTTCCATTTCTTGAGAGTCAAGTGTCTTTGCCATATGTCATCCCTTTTATTTGAAATCTGTTCGTTACAAGATCGGAAGTGATTTTGATTTCCAGTTGGTTTGGAGCTGCCCATCGGGTGCTCTGTTTGGATTGATAGGAACTAGAATGTATCCCACGGGGGGAGGGGGTGTACCTCTTGGAGATTCCACTGGATAAGATAAACACCCATTTGTCTAGAAGATTGCTGCTGCTTTGAGTAGATACTAACTACTTCCAGGGACTCTAAATAGTCTTATGATTTTAGAGATTATTCAGACATTTTAAGAAAATATAAGCATATCTTATGAATTAAAAAACAAAAACTTGACTAGTAGTTGTTTTGGAATTTATTAACCCAGTAACAGTTTTATAAACTGAAGTCTTGCTTGAGATAATTTTAAAGTTCCCCAAGTCCACAGGTCCAATAAATGTTTACTCCTACCTTGCTTATTCTTGTCTCTTTGGGGTCTGATGTCTACAACCCCACTCCTAATCCCTTTTGCCCAGAGCAACCTATTTCTTTCTTTTTTTTTGAGTCAGAGTCTTACTCTGTCACCCAGGCTGGAGTGCAGTCATGACCACCACAGCCTCAACCTGCTAGGCTCAGGCGATCCTTCCGCCTCAGCCTTCCGAGTAGCTGGAACTACAGGCATGTACCACCATGCCAGACTATTTTTGTTGTTGTTGTTGATTTATTGCAGAGATGAGGTTTAACCAAGTTGCCCAGGCTGGTCTCCAACCCCCAGGTTAAGGCGATCCTCTTGCCTCGGCCTCCCAAAGTGCTGGAATTACAGGCTTGAGCCACCATGCCCCACCTGCAATCTATTTCTTTAAAAAAAGCGGCTTCCCTGAAACAGAGAGTGAGCAATCAAAGACAGTGGGATATAAGTTTTGAGAACTCTTGGGAGGGAGCTGAGAGAAAGCTTGCCTTGCAGCTACAGCTATTATACCAACCACTCTCCCCCGCAAAATAAGAATCCTGGATACTATTGTGACTAATATTGAGAAGATATGTAAATACTCTTAAGAAAATGATTATTTGCTTTTAAAATATGTGTTCTTGCAAGGTCTGCTGCATTCTTTATTGAAACCTCATCATTCCTAAGACTCAAAATGTTTTCCAAGGGAACAGATTCCTAATGTGGCATTTACTACAAAAAAAAAATTGAGAAATTGTCTTTCAATAGAGAAATCTACTTTGCAGGAAAATACCCAGGAACTTGCCTACTCTTTAAAGTGAAATATGTCTGCATAAAATAACACCGTCTCTTTCCTCTTCAGCACCTTTTGTTTTGTGGGAACAGGGAGCCAGCTCAAGCGTTCTGAAAATGCTTGTGTATCTCAGGGACTTAACAAACACTTTGCACCTTGAAAGTGAAAAAGGAGGGGAAAAAATGATAAAGTTCTTACTTCCAATCTCATTAACCTAAACAGTTGGTCCCATGTGCACACCTGGTAGGCATAGAAACAAAGCTGAAACGGAGTCAAATCAGAAGCACTTAAATGAAACTCAAAATAGGTTTTCTCTAACCATCTGGCTCTACTCCATAAGGCCCACCAGAAACTTTAAGGGTTTTGGGGGCGGGTAGAGGGGAGTGTCCTATACTTAAAAAAAAAAATTCTTAAAATAAGAGGGGAGTAGAAGTATTTTTTGTATTCGATTTGATTTACAGAATGCTTAATTTTATGGTCTTTGGGAGTCAAAAAAGTTCTCCAAATACTGACAGTCTTCAAACTCGTGTGCTTTCTTCATTGTCCACCTCTTATCTTTTCATGCCATTTTATTGCAACAGCTGCCTGTAAGATCTCCCAAATCCTAGCCTCTCTGTCGACCTGCCTGGTTCCCCAGACTTTCACACTCTTGGGTTCATTTTGGTAAAGCATCCACTTTCAGTGTGTCACTTCTTTGTTCAAGAGCCTCCCCCATTGCGAATGGTGTAAAGTCTGAATTGGACCGTGTGGTGTCCAGGGCTCTCTGCAGTCTGACCGCAAACTTTCTGTGCAGCCTTATGCATCCTGTCCACTGACCTCCCTCTTCCAGCCAGCTAATCACTCAGCCTTCCTTTATGAAGGCCTCTCCTTGCCTTTGTTTATGTTGTTTTTCCATTTGCACCTTCCCGATCCTTCTAACTCTGGAGCCCACAGACATATAGGATATGCCGTCTATTCTATATCTTGGGACAGCTAGTCCTACATAGCTTTGAGTGATTATTTGACTTTTCTGGTGTTTGTGTCTGTCTTTTCCAAGATATTTTAAACTCCTTTAGGTCAAGGCTTGGCTCATGTGACACTTCTAGTATTCTCCATAGAATCTAATGCACAGGTGAGCACAAAATAACTCCCAAATATGTATTTTTTTTTTTTTTGAGTTGGAGTCTCACTCTGTCGCCCAGACTGGAGTGCTCCCAGCCACTGCAGCCTCGACCTGCTGGGCTCCGGAGATCCTTCTGCCTCACCC
>NW_007098597.1:421601-435661 GCF_000164805.1 Carlito syrichta | reverse complement strand
TCCGCCTCAGCCTTCCAGTAGCTGGAATTACAGGCACGCGCTACACACCCGGCTGATTTTTTGATTTATTGTAGAGATGAGGTCTCGCTGCCCAGGCGGGTCTCGAACCCGCGGGCTCAGGCAATCCACTCACCTCAGCCTCCCAAAGGCGCGGGATTACAGGTTGAGCCACCGAGCCCGGCCCAAATATGTATTTTGATGGATTGATCCATCCATCCACGAGATAGACATTATATAGTATTTTATATTAGGTCCCTCAATTTCTGTTTTTGCAAAGAGTGTGAAAGTAATTGATACAAAAACTCAGTACTGAAAGCTTAATAAACTAGCTGTCAATCTAATTTTTTAAATACAATTATTCCAAATACAGCTAATTTTGTTTCAAGTGCAACCAGTCAAGGGTGGAATCAGTGGATAGTTCCATCTCTCCATTGGATTTTGTTGGGGATCGATGAGAACTACTTTCTTAACTACTTTTTTACTTTTTTATTTTAATTTTAAAGGTGGGTACAATTCAGGGTTAGGTATACAAACGGTCATTGTACAGGTAAAATTTGGGCCTCACTTTAATCCCCATATCATATGGTTTGAGATCAGGTACCCTTATTGATGAGGTGTATCGCCCCTCCCTCCCCTGGCAGTTTTCCACTATCTGCCAATCCCTTTCTTACAGTATTATGATAATTGTTCAGGGTCCACTTATGAGTGAGAACATGTGGTACTCAGTTCTTTCTGTGATAGATCACTGAGTATTATAGACTCTAAATCCCTCCAAGTTGCTGTGAGGTTCATAATTTTGTCCTTCTTTATGGTTGTGTCATATTCCATCATGTATATGTACCACATCTTTTTAATCCAGTTCACTTTCGATGGGCTGCATGGTTGGTTCCACGTTTTTGCTGTTTTGAATAATGTAGCAATAAATATGTGCATGCAGGCATCTTTTTCATAGAGTGATTTGACTTCCTCTGGGTATATTCCCAGAAGGGGGATTTCTGGGTCATATGGAAGACCGACTTTTAGATCTTTTAGGAATTGCCACAGTTTTCCACAGATGTTGTACTAGTTTACACTCCCACCAATAGTGTAGAACTGTTCTCTTTTCCTGCCGGGCTCGGTGGCTCAGCCTGTAATCCCTCGCTTTTGGGAGGCTGAGGTGAGTGGATTGCCTGACCCCGCGGGTTCGAGACCCGCCTGGGCAACTTGGTGAGACCTCATCTCTACAATAAATCAAAAATCAACCGGGCGTGGTAGCGCGCGCCTGTAATTTCGGCTACTCAGAAGGCTGAGGCGGAAGGATCGCCGGAGCCCAGCAGGTCGAGGCTGCGGTGGCCGGGAGCGGCCACTGCACTCCAGTCTGGGCGACAGAGTGAGACTCTAACTCAAATTTAAAAAAAACAAAAAAAAAAACTGTTCTCTTTTCCAACTGTCTCATATAGAGGGGCCTAGGGGAATGAAAGCACTTGTAACCAATGAGTAAATGGCAGGGTTAGCTTTTCAAACTTAGCTCTGAAAGGTAAAACCATAAGTTTACTATATTTTTTCCCATAAACTTGAGCCTTCTTTCTCCGCTACAAAGTATTCTCTTTACTTCCTGCCATTACTTTCTCTTCTAAATAAACTCAGGAGATAGCCTGTGATCTCCATCATGGAAACTGGACAGAATTAGACAAACTCAGAAGTTTCTTCCAGCCTTCATATTTTGTGTTTCTGGGGTTGCTTTGCTTCCCATCTTGGTGGTGACAGGATAGCTGGGATATGTTTGTAATATCGAAACTGTTTTGTATTAAGTTCGCAAAGTTACTGCGAATCAAGCTTGATTGTAACTTGATGAATACAGGCAGACAGAAAGAGAGAAACAAAACAAAACTGGCTTGGTCTATTTCTAGAACCCCAGCCCATACCTTTTCTCTAGGAGGACATCAAACCACGGAGTATTACATCATCAGAAAAAGCATTTGTGGGCTAGAAGGATCTCAGGAAGTGGGGCAGCAGACAGAGGCAGCTGTCTTTAGAAATGGTGTAGACATCAATCATTTCAAGGGTTCCATGAATAGCATGAAGCAACATTCGATAATCACTTCTGTCTGTACCAACATCTTCAGATTTTTTTTTTTTTTGAGTCGGAGTCTCACTCTGTCGCCCAGACTGGAGTGCAGTGGCCACTCCCGGCCACCGCAGCCTCGAACTGCTGGGCTCCGGCGATCCTTCCGCCTCAGCCTTCCGAGTAGCCGGAATTACAGGCACGTGCTACCACACCCGGCTGATTTTTTGATTTATTGTAGAGATGAGGTCTCGCTGCCCAGGCGGGTCTCGAACCCGTGGGCTCAGGCAATCCACTCACCTCAGCCTCCCAAAGGCGCGGGATTACAGGCTGAGTCACCGAGCCCGGCCATCTTCAGATTTTTAAAACGATCAGGATTTGAAGATTGCAGCACTTGTTTATTCTCAGGAAGAGACGGGACAGGTTGGGAAGAAAATTAAGTCTTGGATCTTATCTGCGAACCATTTTTTTTTCTTCCACCCCCTGCATCACGCAGCTTACTTTTTGTTACTATGTTTGCATTTAAACGGAATCATCATTGTCGGGGAACAAATGTGGTCTTTTCATATTCTTTGGGAGAACAACAGGACTTCAGCCAGTTGGTTGCAGTACAATGGCTCACTCGGGCTACTGCAGTCTAGCTGTAGACATGTTAATTAATATATTTCTCTGACACCTAGGTGATTGAAATAGCAATTAAGGAGTAATTAAAATGTTTACTTCTTGTAGGAACGTCAACTAAGATGTGGAATATAGCAATTACCTATGACGGATTAGAGGAAGATGATGAGGTCTTTGAAGTAATTCTGAACTCCCCTGTGAATGCAGTTCTTGGCACGAAGACAAAAGCTGCAGTGAAAATTTTGGACTCAAAAGGAGGTATTCTTTTGATCCTCATCTTGAAATCAGGAGCGGTCCTGGCGCTGCAGCCCTTGCTTTCGACAGCCAATTGTGCTTGATAACACCTTCAAATCCAAATGCTTAATTTCTCGTCAAGAAAGCAGCCTCACTCATGATGGAGGCCCTTTATTCCGGTTGTCGTTTCATGTGGTTTTCCTCCCGCTAAGAACTATCGCTTGAGAAAAGCAACAAGTCAGTGCCGTGGCTGTTTTTCTCCTACCCGTTTGTTGTTCTCACCGAGCAGGGAGCGATGGTGGTGAGAATCTACTGACGATTATTTTCCCCCAGAGTTTGTAGAGCTGTAATTATCTTCCTCTGTTAAAGATTGCTCTTAATGCCTAAAATCTGAACCCCCACTGTAGCGTGACCAGGAAAATTCTAAGAGAGGAAGAAATTGGAGAAAAATAGACGTGAAAGATACAGCTGGCTTGGGGATTCGGAGTCGCTGGAGAATATTAATGAATGACTTTGGGTGGCACAGCCGAATAGGTCCTGGGCTGTAGGTGCCAAAAAACAACCTGTGAACTAAAAATAAAGACCAGCCAAAGTCCTTGGTGCTCTGATTTTTCTTCTGCCAAATACCTTCTAGTTACTTGTCTTTTTAGCATTTGGCAAGTGTTCAGTAGCATACTCTATCTTATACTCCCATTTTTACACCTGCCATGCCCTGTGGTCCATACTGTTTTTGAACCTGGAATCAATTATCTCCTCTTTCTCACCCTCTGACAAAAATGGGCACGATCTTCTTTTCTTTATAGCATGCGTGTTTCCACAACATCTCGTCCCACTGCTTTCCTCACCGAATTCATTTCCTTTCTAGTAAAATTTCCCGGTCACATTAAGTAAACAAAATACGTGAAATGCACACTTTATATATGACATGTAAAATACTCAGACGAAGGTTCTAATCTTAGATTTTTTTTTCATGCCTTCCCAGATATACTAATTGGAGAGATTTCCAATAGAAACCACTCTGTTAAGATTTACGAGGTCTTTGTTCTGTAAGAGCTGAGTGCCAATTTTTATACCTGTGACTTGATTCTATGACATCTTTAAGCAATTCCAGTTTCTACCTTGAGGAGACGACTACCTTGAAGTGAATACACCTGGGATTTTGAGGAGTACTGTTATCCCGAGAAGGGAGACTGTTTCCCAAGTGCATGGCCGGGTTATAAAATCATGACAATGATTTTCATATGGGGTTTGTGAAATCAATTTCATGACTTTATAGCCACCCGAGAGACGTGCAGAAGGGCACAGCTTTCCTAGATGAAAACTGATGAAGAGTAGAGGAGTTTCTGGCAAATGGCAGGAAGGCAACATCTGGTGGGAACCCCATCCATCTAAGTTTAATGACAGGCAGCTCCAGGGGCTGTGTCAACGTGATCCCTTATCTGCTTGTGTGAAATGGACTGACCGCCTGCCATCTTGCCTGCCTCCAGGACCGTGCCATCCTTCATATTCCTTCAGCGCCTGGGAGAAGGGCATTTGGCGTCGGCTGCCCCCAGGGTCGTCCTCGCCCACCACGTCTGGTTCCTTTCATCTGGAAAGAAGACCTCTTCCATCTTCCAAGCGGCTAGCGGAAACTGGGGGAGATACCCTGCCGGGCTTTGATTCTACAGATCTTTCTCAAAGGAAGCTTAGGACCCACGGGAATGGCAAAACAGTAAGGATGGGGACCTTCTGGGAGCTGATGTGTGGGATACACAGTAAAAGAATCCAACGACATGGATGAGTCTTAGGAAAAACACTGAAGAGCTGTTTTGATTCTTGTTGTCAGTGGGGGCCAAGGTTTCTTGCAGAGTAATGCGTTGCCTTCTGTATACAAAGATCATTAGGCGACCCCACTTGGTTAATTGTGCTAATTGAAGTGATAGGTTGACTGATTCATCCATATGATTTCTGCTTTGATTCCTTCTGTGACTAAGACAGGGAATGACTAGTGACGCTGAACTTGAGTGCGATTAAGTGAGCCACTTAGATATGGAAGTTGTCACCTCACTAGACACAGTGTTCTAGCCACATACACTCTCACGAATGCATGTGTGTGGCGGGAGGAAAGGGAGGGCTTGTGTTTTGTTGTTGTTGTTGTTGTTGATGTGTTTGGACCTCTGTGTATTATAAATGTACCAAAAAATAAAGATATGTTTTCTCCTTAACTGGAACTACGCAGGTTTAAATACCCACAACAATCATAAATAGTGGTTAGGCCTAGTGATTGTTGAAATTTCAATGATTTGGACGTGGAAAATCTCAAGAAACGTATGTTTTAAAAATTTTCCCTGGGCACAGAGGCTCATGCCTGTAATCCCAGCACTTTGGGAGGCCAAGGCAGGAGGATCACTTGAGGCCAGGAATTCAAGACTAGCCTGGGCAAGATAGGGAGAGCTTATCTCTACCAAAAAATAAAAATAAAAAAAAGCTGGGCATGGTAGTGCACACCTGTAATCCCAGTGAATCGGGAGGCTGAGGTGGAAGGACCCCCTGAGCCCAAGAGGTCAAAGCTACAGTGAACTGTATAATATGTACAGTAAATATACAGTGAATTGTTCCATGGTACTCTGACACACACACAAAAAAGTGGCAGATATTAGCACGATCTTATTGGGTGCTTTTACACTATTGCTAGTTATCATTCAAGCCAATATTGTTTCTATTTTGTTATCTGTTGATTTCAGGTCCATCCGTCCTCTGTTTATAGAAATGGAACAGACATCATCTATAATGTAAGCATAGTCAGAGAATTGCTAAATTTCTTGTATTTATGTAAGTAAAATATTTAATGAAACTTATTTTAATTTGGATGTTGGTATGTTTCTCTTAAAAACTTGTTTTGAAATTAGAAGCTTGGGTAATAAGAAAAAAAACCCTTTTGTCTTTTTGCTTTGATCAAATTTTTGAATTGCTCAATTTACAGCAAATGTTTTTGTTTGCTCTCTTGGTGTCTGTCTTTTCCTTACTGTTGTTGACTGTTGGTTTCCTCAAGTATCACGGGGTGATTTCCTTGAAACTGAAGGATGACAGTTCCCCAGCTCACGAAAGGAAGGCCGAAGTATCCATCATTAGTCAGCCACAGAAGACAATCAAAGTGGCAGAATTGCCTCAAGCAGATAGGGTGGAATCCACAACTGACTCACGCTTCCCCAGACAGGTATGAAAATCTTTTTTTCCTTCCTATTCACCTTAGAACAAGTTGTTTGCTGGGGCCTACACACACTTAATTCACAAAGTAGCCTCCAAGCTTGGGAATAGTTTACTCAACACAAATGCTTCCTAACAAATGATGAAGACCCAAAGGAGGTAAGTATATGATCGATTTACAATGAGTCAATTCTAAATTGCCTTTCCTTCCCATAGGACCAGTTGCCCTCATTTCCAAAGAACTGCACTATGGAATTAAAGGGACTCTTCCATTTTGAAGAAAGCATCCAGACTCTGTATCGGTGCGATGGAATTGCTTGGAAAGCCTGGAGCCCCCAAACCAAGGTGGGAGACGGGCTGAGTAGCCAAGCACCTTTACTTGCGGTGTGTCCTTTGATAAGCTAATAAAGAGGGAACGATCTGGGGCCTGACTCAACTCATTGTCTCTGCTTGCCCTTGTTACACCTTGAAGGCCACGGGGGAGAGAGGGCCCACACTGTGATTTCTTCAATCACAAAGTGCATTAGGTAAATCAATTCAATTTAAGACGATGCCTGCTTATTTTGCTTAATTGTGAGAATGCCAAAGTGTGAAAGTGAAATGCTGCTGACTGTGGTGATGTCTTCTGTGAGCTACGGCCTTTCTCAAGACGGAGGATTGGGATTAGGGCAGACTCCCTTTGTAATGCCCACATTGCTTCATTGACATCAGGGGACTCTCGGGGCTCCTTATGCTGAGGGCAGACTCTAGATTGTAAAGACCATTATGATGTGAACAGAGACAACTATTTTTCAGGATGTGGAAGACAAATCCTGCCCAGCTGGGTGGCACCAGCACTCAGGTTACTGTTACATCTTGATTACCCAGAGGAAAGGCACCTGGAATGCGGCTGCCCGAGCTTGCAGGGAACAGTAAGAAACCCTGTTTCGCCTTTGATTGATGTTTTCTTTTCCACCGTTCCCTGTTTTCTCATGGAACTGTGGGGCTGCTTCATTCATTCAATGGGTATCAAGTGCGGAATATCTGTCTGGCTTTGTTTTAAAAGCCCTGCGAGAGTTCTATAGTTCAGAATGGATTTGTGATTGACCTTGATAATGTCTTTTGATTTAACTCTTTTCCGTTAAAGCTGTGCCGTTGCCACATTTCTTTCTCTTTCTTTGTTTAATTTTTCACTTTTTGCTTCTCTATGCCCAGAGAAAATCAGAAGGGAATTTTCTGAGACAGCAGCATTGGAGTTTCCAATATCTTTTTTTTTTTTTTTTTAATGCAAATAATGCTAGGCTTGATGGCTCAAACCTGTAATCCCAGTACTTTGGGAGGCCGAGATTTGCCTAAGTCCACAGGTTTGAAACCTACCTGGGCAACTTGATGAGACCTCATCTCTACAATACATCAAAAAATTAGCCAGGCATGGTAGTGCACGCCTGTGGTTCTAGTTACTTGGAAGACTGAAGCAGAAGGATTGCCTGAGCCCAGCGGGTCGAGGGTGCGGTGGCCATGAGCATGCCACTGCACTCCAGCCTGGGCAACAGTGAGACTCCAACTCAAAAAAAAAAAAAAAGAAAGAAAGAAGTGCGAATATATATAGCAGTGAAAACCCTTATGGCATCAGGCCTCTAGCAATGTAAGAAGCACAGATGATTATAAAGATAGACAATTTGGACAAAGGCTTATTGGGGAACAGAACACTCAATAAAGTATGACTTGTGGTCAGAAAGCCACAACAAAATTTATGTAGTCTAGAAGGATTTTAAAAATGCATATGTACCTATCCCTGATCTTACCCTTTTTTTTTGATCAACATGTATACCATCCAAACAATTAGAATAACCTGCTTCATGACTGAAAATGGACACTAGAGAAGTCCCTGGTTAATATGGATCAGCTCTTATACGTCATCAAATTTAAAAAGTTAGACATATCTAAAGACACTATTAAAAATAAAAAGGCAAACCACATTCAGAAAAAGCTATTCTCAAATCATATATCTGCTAAGGGTCTTGAATCCAGAAAAAATAAAAATAAAATAAAACTTCTACACATCAGTAACAAGAAGACATCAAACAATAGCAAATGATTTGGAGGCTTCACAAGAGAACATGCTCAATTGGTCAATAAATAAATGAACGTGCTCAATACCATTAGGTAAATGAAAATAAAAACAGCAACGAAATACTACTTTATGTCTACTAGAATAATTATAATCACGAAGATGGCAATACCAAATGTGGGTAAATATGTTGAGCAAATAGAACTCTCATGTATTGGTGGAAGTATAAAGTGGTGCAACCACTTTGGAGAACCAACTAGCAGTTTCTTTTTTTTTTTTGAGTTGGAGCCTCACTCTGTCGCCCAGACTGGAGTGCAGTGGCCGCTCCCGGCCACCGCAGCCTCGACCTGGTGGGCTCCGGCGATCCTTTTGCCTCAGCCTTCCAAGTAGCCGGAATTACAGGCATGTGCTACCACACCCGGCTGATTTTTGATTTATTGTGGAGATGAGGTCTCGCTGCCCAGGTGGGTCTCGAACCCGCAGGCTCAGGCAATCCACTCACCTCAGCCTCCCAAAGGTGCAGGATTACAGGCTGAGCCACCGAGCCCGGCTTTTTGCCCATTTTTACTTTGAGTTATTGGTCTTTCATTTCTCTCCCTCTGCATCTTTTTTTTTTTTTTTTTTTTTTGAGTCGGAGTCTCACTCTGTCACCCAGACCGGAGTGCAGTGGCTGCTCCCGACCACCGCAGCCTCGACCTGCTGGGCTCCGGCGATCCTTCTGCCTCAGCCTTCCAAGTAGCTGGAACTACAGGCACGCGCTACCACGCCCGGCTGATTTTTTGATTTATTGTAGAGATGAGGTCTCGCTGCCCAGGCGGGTCTCGAACCCGCGGGCTCAGGCAATCCACTCACCTCAGCCTCCCAAAGGCGTTGGATTATAGGCTGAGCCACCGAGCCCGGCTCATCTAGCAGTTTCTTACCAAGTTATGTCCATCTTCCCTATTTCCTAACAATTCTACTTCCAGGTATTTGACCAAAAAAACCAAAAAAGCTATACAAAGTTATATGAAAGAATTTCATGGGAACTTTATTCATAGTAATAATAATTATCGTCATTTTTTGTTATTGATTTGTAGGAGCACTTGATATTTTCTCCATCAACAAGAGAATACATTTTTAAAAATTAAATTGCTTTATAAGCAAGAAATGGAATGAACCATGAAAATCCCCAACAATGTGGACAAATTGTGAATAAAACAAAAACAACGCAGAGAGGAAGCAGCCACACACAAACTAATACATGTTGGGTGATTCCATCTAGATGAGTAGGAAAATCTAACCTATGGTAATAAAAATAAAACATGGTTGTCTCCAGTAGGATTGTAGGACTAAAAAATAGCACGAGGCAATGTTCTAGGGTAATGGAAATGTTCTATGTCTTATTCTGGGTGGTTGCTACATGGAGGTATACATAATTATCAAAACTCATCAAACTGAATATTTTCAAGCCTGTTCGTTTTGTTATATGTAAATTACACCTAGATTTTTGAAAGCCTAACAATGTTTTAAACGCGTGTTTAAAAACTGATCAAATCACTTTTTTCTTCACCGGTGTATTTCATGTCCTAACTATGAATAGAGTCACCATACAGGTTAATTAGTGGCTTTCAGGATTTTTGTTGATAAGTTGGTGGTAGCGAATAAGTTAAAATATTAAAAATCTTTTATTTTTTTTTAATTTTTATTTTTTGGAGAGCAGGATTTATTGAGAGGACAGAAAAGCTCCCAGAGTGGGAGGGGGACGAGAGGTTGCCAAAAAAATTTTTAAATAATCATTATTTTAAATAGATATATTCCCATAGTGCTACATGTTAAAAACAAGTAAGACATTCTTTCACAAAAATAACCTGATGTCATATTTTAACTTAAAGTTTGTCTTGATGCATTGAAAGCTCCAGCAGGAGTAGTGGTCTTGGTCTTTTTTCTCCCTGGAGGAAAGATCTCAAAGGTCAAAACTACTTGAGGTGGAGGCAGGAGGAACAATTGAGGCCAGGAGTTTGCAGCTGCAGTGAGCTGTGATCATGCCATTGCACTCAGCCTGGGCAACAGTGCGAGACCCCATCCCTAAAAAAGCAATACATAAATAAAAACAAACAAACAAATAAATAAAGTAAAGTGAACTATAAACTATCTGAACTAGTAAGAAGAAGATTTCAATATGCTACAAAAGGGTGAAGATTATGGTTTCTCTGCTAGCAAAAAATAGGACAAGAGTAGTTTTATGTCAGCTAAGGTATGAAGATTAAATTGTTACTAGGATTTGTTATTCAAATGTAGATAAGCAGAACGGAACTTCCCAACTTCAATCTTCCAGTGGTTCTTAAAGGACAATGCAAGCTACTATACTGGTCTATAATGAAGCTTTCACTGGTTCTTAATATTATGAAAAAATAGGGGACAGTATGTATTGAGAGATCTCTTTCCAACCAGTCACAGATGGTAGTGTAAGGTTGCCAAGTGTCTTTTTTAGAAGGATTGTTCGTTCTTCTGAAATTATGATCTTCTAGCTTTTTGGTGTCGAAAATTACTTTTTATAAAATAATGGCAACTTATAGTCACATTATCGATGTTCTTAGGTTAACAATGCGATATCAGCCTTCCAATATGTTTTATTTTAATTTTATTGATCCATCTAGGTGCAGCTGGGTTTTAACAATGAGTAGCAAGAGGAGAGGCTCTTCACATACCTGTTAATACTGTACAGTGTAATCATCCCAACAATAAACTCAAGGCCCAAATTAATTGAATGGCCTGGCTACTTCCTCACAATTAACCTAAATTTAATCTGCAGTTTGGTTTTAAGCACATTCACCTATGACTCTAATCTAGTTCTACTTGCTTCCTTGTCAATAATTTCTTACTTTTGCTTATAGTTTACAAAATTATTTCACATGTATTAGCTTATTTGATCCTTCCATCACGTCTGTTATCTACAGTTTACAGATTTATATAAAAAAGAGGTTCAAGGGGGCAAAAATCATTTGCTTATAATCGAACACGGAAGTATGAAAGAGATAGGACTTAATTTTTCATCATTATGCTCTCTAAAATAGCACATGTAAGTATAGGGGACTTCTCATACTAGAGACACGAACAAGCAGGTCTATTTCTGCTTTATGTTGAGCTCATCTAAAGAAGATTTCCAAAATTATGTGTTAATAATTTTGCATCTCTTATACAAAGACATATTAACATTTTTAAATTAGATCCTAAGTTTCCTTTGGATTTGAATCAAACTAACCTTTTAGGGCAAACCTAAGGTGCTATCAAGTACCTAGGTATCTAGTTTATAGGTTCATTCATGTAACAAATATTTATGAAGGTCCTTTACAGAGGGTTATTACAGCACCCAGGTTTCAATGAGGACAGCGAGTTTTACTTTATCCTTCTCTAATCAAATTGCTAACTTGATTCAGTCTTTATCTCCAGTCTTCTTTCCTCCTCATTGGTGTTTATTATTTTTCTAACTCAGAGGAGCCAGACTCCTAGATTATGCATCCCTTGAATCTACATATTGTAATCTCATCTACTCATTTCCTATGGCAGTCATTGTACATTTGGTAATGCTATTATTATAGATCATTATCTATGAAACCATTTCGTTTTCTCACAGGAGTGTCTGGAACCCCTGCTGACCTATCCTTAGCTACCCTGAAATATACCTATACTTAATCCAAAACTTTCAAAGAAGCGGGTGTTTATTTCTATAACCACAAAATTAGGATTTATGTTTTAAATTCTATACTATAAAAGATTCTTATTTGTCTATGTGTGGTTTTGTATCTTATTGTTATATCCATATATATCTGTATGCTGATAATACACACCACATTTTACATGCATGTGATCATGAAAGAAAAGAAACGATCTTTTTATAAAATAACCAACATACAAATATCGAAATATTTCTTTCGTGAATAACTATGCACTACCACTTTATGTATCTGAAACACAACTATTTTCCCATCTTGCTCTTTTGGGGAGTCTTCTTGCTTTTTAGAGAGTCAAAAGAAAACTGAAATTTTATTTGAGCAGCTAAAACAGATTTTGCAAAGTCTGTTTTAAAAATAACTTGAAGAATCTTCGAGCTAGAGAAGATGTTAAATAACCTTGAATAAAACCTGTTATAGCCTGATGATGAAGCTGAGGCTGTGAAGTAAGGGGACTTCCATAAGGTAACTAGTTCAGCAATAGAATTAGGGAATTCTGTGAGGGAATTCAGAGGCAAAATAGAAAGTGGAATCCTGGTCTCTTATGCGCGTGCTGTTCTGTATACTATGTTGGCTGGGACAACCACGCAGGTCCTCCCTCAGCCTACATTTCACACAAGTTTGATATTCTGTTTTCTAAGCCCACAGCATGTTACAACGACCATATTGGATGTGATGGGAGGGAAAGAGAGGGAATGCCTCAACATATCTGCTGTAAATGTCAGCCAGGAGCTGACAGTAAATGAGGTCAGAGTCATGTCCCAAAACCCATGTCCAGCAGCCGGAGGCCATTTAGTGGAGGAAGAATAGTGTTACCTATCTCAGGAGGCCTAGAGGTCACCATTGCATTATAGAGCAGCAAAATACTGGAATTAGTGGGTGGGGGATCATTAAGAAACAGGTAAATTATGTTCACCATATGTGATCTGGAAAAGCAGAGAAATGGGTTTGATTTTGAAAAGACAGACAAAATGAATAAAATTCAATCCTACAGTTGTCTAACCTTATACTAAAGTGTCGCTAATTTTGTTTCCTACTTTTTTTTGAGTTGGAGTCTCACTCTGTCACCCAGATTGGAGTGCAGTGGCCACTCCTGGCCACTGCAGCCTCAATCTGCTGGGCTCTGGCGATCCTTCCGCCTCAGCCTTCTGAGTAGCTGGAACTACAGGCGCGCACTACCACGCCCGGCTCATTTTGATTTATTGTAGAGATGAGGTCTCGCCAAGTTGCCCAGGCGGGTCTTGAACCTGCGGGCTCAGGCAATCCACTCACCTCAGCCTCCCAAAGGCACGGGATTACGGGCTGAGCCACCAAGCCCGACTGTTTCCTCCTTTTTATTATGTCAATAGATGTTAACTCGGCAAGAAAATTATGGTGATTTTGTTTTTTTCTTGTTTGATTAAAATTTTAAAAAATTATTTATTTATTTTTAATTGACAAATAATAATCGTATTTATGTGGTACAATGTGATGTTGTGATACCTGTCTACATTGTATGCTTGTTTCTTAGTTTAAATATTCTATTTTTTTTTAAAGAAGAAAATTCTGTGTTGGATTTTTATTGAAAACATTTTAAAGAGTATTCAATGAGCACTCCTGGGGAATTAGCACAATCAAATATTGCTTCTAGGAATAATTTAGTGAGCTGTAAAAATAATTCATGAAAAGGTATATTTTATGAGAAATGTTTAATGTATGATTGTAAGAACAGGTGCTTTAATTTCTACACAATATATAAGACTTTGACACTGGGACTATGCTCATTTCACTGAGCGTAATTGAAGGGTCATATTATTGGTTTATTTGACTAAACAAACCAACCTCTAAATTTAGACCTCAAGCAATTTTATCTAAATGGTTGGTTTGGGTTACCTTACTGATCAAATAAACGAGATAATTGCTAAGTTTATACCTGTTAGAAATAAACTTCATATGAGAAAAACAGTATTTTGGCACTAAGTAATGATTTTTTTACTGTTAATGAGTAAGCAGTTGCTGATTTGCCAAAAAGATGTTTAAAGCCTATTGATCTATGCGTTAAAGTTTAGACATGATCACTTTCCTTGATGTTACCTACTTATTATTTTTATTTTAAAGTTGTGGGGTATAATTTAGGGTTAGGTATACAAATGGCCATTGTGTAGGTAAAGTTTGGGCCTCACTTTGGTCCCTACAGATACTTTTTTTTTTTTTTTTTAGTCGGAGTCTCACTCCG
>NW_007098597.1:420488-421581 GCF_000164805.1 Carlito syrichta | reverse complement strand
GACCTGCCGGGCTCTGGCAATCCTTCTGCCTCAGCCTTCCAAGTAGCTGGAACTACAGACATGCACCGCCATGCCTGGCTAGTTTTTTATTTATTGTAGAGATGAGATCTCACCAGGACTGGTCTCGAACCCGCGGGCTCAGGCAATCCTCTCACCTCGGCTTCCCAAAGGGCTGAGAATGACAGGCTTGAGTCGCCCACAGATATTCTTTAAAGTAAAACGAGAATATTAAAATCTTGGAAATTTTTCTGCATACATACTTTTTTGTATTTTAAGCTTATTTTTCTTTCTGTTATGCAGTTCACATCAGCGGAAATGTTAACTCCTCGTTACTGATGCTCTCGTTCTCATTTGTTTGCGTGCAGATACCTGGGCAACCTTGTCACCGTGTTTTCCAGGCAGCACATGCGATGGCTCTGGGGCATCAGTGGGAGGAAGCCCTTTTGGATAGGCAAGTATCTGTGCTGCCCTGAGATACCCTGAAGTAGAAACACAAAGAGAATGGGTGCCACCACCGGCTGGTCCCTCTAGGAACCAAATGATTGCGATTTACAATAATAGGCAGCAGCAACGATTAGATGGCTAGTGTAACCATCTATCTTTTGAAACTCATCTTAAAACCTTTGATATGATACCTTCTCTTTTAGATATCTATCCCAAGATATAATTAGGGATGTGGTCAGATTGACAGGTAAGATAAGTCAATGCAAATAGTATTTCTAAAAGTAAAATACTTAGAAATAGGTGTAACTAAAGAAAGGTTAAATAAATTATAGTATGGCCATATGAAGAAATATTTAATACTTAACACTTTTGCAAGCATCAAGTAATAATGACATGACAAAATACCTCGTATTTATTTACTAATTCATTTAACAAATATATGAAGACACGTTATATTCTATATAAAGTATATAGTATATTGTATTTGTGGCAAAGTTCACAGTCACATGAATTGTGGGTTGATTTAGAATAAAAAAAGAAATGTATTTGCAAGTGTTATATGAAAAAAAGTCAAAAAGTTAGAAATGACTTAACCCAGCCGGGCTCGGTGGCTCAGCCTGTAATCCCACGCCTTTGGGAGGCTGAGGTG
>NW_007098597.1:405477-420330 GCF_000164805.1 Carlito syrichta | reverse complement strand
GGTCTCGCCAAGTTGCCCAGGCTGGTCTCAAACCCCTGGGCTCAGGCAGTCCTCTCATCTTAGCCTCCCAGGTTGCTGGGATGACAGGTGTGAGCCACCGCGCCTGGCCATAGCGAATCTTTTTAAGACACTTTAGAAATAGAATTCTCAGGGCATATTAAAGTTAGTATTTTCACTATTTTTCCTTAGAGGTATTGTATTCGAGGGAATTACAATAGACACACTTTGGGCTTCTCAAAATGCCTGTAATATTCAATGGGTCTCTGAAATCTGAAGTGACTTGAGAGTATTTTTTTTTTTTTGAGTAGAGTCTCACTCTGTCGCCCAGGCTGGAGTGCAGTGGCACACTCACGGCCACCCCAGCATCCAGCTGCTGGGCTCCAGCAATCCTTCCACCTCAGCCTTCCAAGGAGCTGGAACTACAGGCGAGTGCCACCACGCTTGGCTACTTTTTATTTATTTATTGTAGAGACGAGGTCTCTCCAAATCGCCCAGGTTGGCCTCAAACCCATGGGCTCAGGCAATCCCCTCACTTGAGATTATTAAGAGAAAAGCCTGGAGGATGGATTTTCTCTTCATCGTAATGACCGATGGTAAGGCTTTGTCCTCACAAAGTACTTAGGCATAGTATCCTCTAATCAATAATTCAAAGAAATGGTCCATAGGAAAATAGGATATTCCTAACCAAAGTATGTCATTTGAGTCCGCCCAAAAATATTGACTGAGAATCATTTGCAAGAAGGTAATAGGCTATGAAGCTAGGACTATTTTCATGGTCAACTCTGATTTGGGAGATGTCGGATCAGGCTATTGCAGGGGACTTCTCCTTTCTCATTTGATTCTTTTTTATTTCTGCGATGAAAGAGAGGGGGAGTTGCTTCTTTAAGAAAATATTACAGAAGCTTTGCAACATGAAAGTGTTATTTGCAAAAATTGCCAATGGCAGTAGAGAGGCAAGTGGAGAAAAGCTGCTTTTTATTGGAATTGTGGCAGATTGGAACATCTTAAGCTCCAGACTGAAAATAATACGTAGTAAGCTACTTTCAAATATGAAAACCAGGACATTTAAATATTGAAGAAGAACAATAAACAAGAGGATATCTGTTTCTCTGTGATAGGAGTTCTGTGGATGGGAAGATGTAAATAATAGTAATAGCTACCATTTATTAAACACTTATATATGCCAAGAACTTTACATGCATTGTCTTATCTAATATTCAAAACAACCCAAGATGTCCTATTTTATGCCCATTCCTTAGATGAGGAAACCTAGACTCAGGGAGGTTGAATAACCTGCCCCCAAATTGTCAACTAGTAAGTGATGAAACTGGAATTTGGACTTGGATCTTCTTGATCCCAAAGCCTCACACTTGTACTTGTGTCTTAGAGTATTCCCAAATCCTATTCCTTGTTTTAGAGCCCGGGCCCATATTTGCAAGTGATGACTGAGCTGAGAGCAATAGACTGGATATGATATCTAAGTATACATGGAATATAATCATTTGGCACAATCTTTTGGTCCACCTCAGGTTTGAATGACCAAGTGCATGCTGGCCGCTGGGAGTGGATTGGTGGTGAACGCGTCACCTTCACCAACGGGCAGAGAGGGCCCTCTCAACACTCGAAGCCTGGAAAGAACTGCGTTTTGGTTCAAAGACAGGGAAAATGGCAAACAAAGGACTGCAGGAAAGCCAAACCTCACAACTACGTGTGCTCCAGAAAACTCTAAATATAACTGGCCCTATAGGTGCCCACCTGGGATTTATCACCTATTTATTTACAGGACTTGTGATCCTTGCTCCATAGAAAACAAATCATTTTGACTGACTGGGTATATCTTTGTGAGTCTATCCAGTAAAATGGAACACCTCCAGTAGTTCCAGGAAGATTGATAGATGAGTATTTCATACAAGAGGAGATACACTTTTTTATAGCAATAGCTTTCAAAATGAATGCCTGCAGTATTGTAAGGTGTAAGGTTTGCTTATTCCAGAAGACCCTTCACCTTCAAGCCCCACCAATTTCATGGTTTTTGGATTTCTTTTGTCCCATTACCTCAAATGAATCCAGTCTGAAATATATATCGCAGGTGCTTCGACCGAGGCTTTAGATGAAGAATCTTGCAGATGGAGGTCCATCTACAAGGCTGTAGCTCAGATAAGAATTCTGGGGGCTACCTGCACTTCAGAGATCTACCCGTCACTACTCATGAAACGGATCTCGTTTTCCACCACAAACGGGCAGAGAGGGCCCTCTCAACAACAGCTATCCCAAAGCTAAAGATTACGTTTCCCTGAGCTTGCAGAGTCATGAGGAATTTGAAGTAACATAATATTTCTTCATCTGTGTTTATTGTACTGAGTAGCATTTCTCAAGGACGTTAGGAATAATTAGTATATATGAATGATGGTTGACATGGAAGAAAAATACTGCTTCCTCAGGAGTGTTCTCATGAACTATGCTGATGAATAAAGAAAAATTACACTGAAAACAGAACCCTTGAAAGCCTATATTCTTGGAAATGATTTTGAGGCAATTTTGAGCCCTTAAATCTTTAATATTTGCAGAAATGCCATGTTAACTAGGCTCTCTCATGGAAAGGTACCTTATTAATTTATAATTTCAGCTGAGTGAAACATTTTTGTAGCAACGAAACATGTTGGTAGCCTTACCGGAACTCCCTCTTGAAATCAAGGTTTAATTACAGGAAATTAGAACTTTGTGTCTGAAACATTTATTTAAAATTTATCTCTTTTCATAATCACCAAAAAATATGGTTGTGTCCAGCTAATGTAACTTCAGAATCGAAATGAGGTTATCAAGTAAACTAGAAAGACTTGAAGAAAGTCAGTCCAGTTTCTGGATATGAATACATGACAAGCTTATTTTATTTTGGCTAATTTATCATAGTTTTGATTCATAGAAACATTTACAAAGAGAGGTTGAGATAAGACTCAGGCATCCTATTTAAATCTAAACATAATTGTAGAGTCACTGGTTCCTTACCTTAGATGTCACAGGTAGGCTCCAGATTGGTACGGGTTTTCTGTGGGATACAAGAGTCTCTGGTGTTTCACCCAAGGGTGACAAATTCATCCCCTATACCAGCTCCTTTTAAATTCCTTTTGATGCACTAGCTTCTGCAGTGTAGAAAGATGAGACTTCGGATAAAAATAAAAAAGAGTTGTTTACTTAAGGGTTAAGTCCTAGGAAGGAAAGGATGGATTCAAAAGCCCCTCATTCCTCCTGGAACTCTAAAACTATACATGCTTTTAAAAACGAACTCCAGAACTATGTCAGCTATACAGAACCTGGTCAGCATGGTAGATTTATTATATATGTCTGCAATTCAAATGAGAAATGACACTTAGCTAATTGCAAATGTTAGCATGAAGAGAGAATGCTTTGGTTTTTATAACAATGAGACATTCTGGAAGGATGTTTAAAAATATTCCTGATCATGAAAGCATTAACCAGGTCAGAAAGATGAAGTAATTGAAAGATGATAAAAATAGACACTTCAGGCAAGTCTGGGTGCGGGACAATATTCATGATGACCTTAAACATTTACATACTAATAATTTCTTTCTCACAAACTGGTGCTGATTAATTTCTGCAAAAAAAAAAAAAAAAAAGCAGCCTATTAAATGTACTGTATTGAGTGTTATATTCAAATTAATAAAATAATCTCATTTTAAAATCTGAGACACTGTTCCTTTAGTTTTTGGCACTTTATATTTTTCCTGGGGACACATGGTTTTATATTTTAACGATTCTATTATAATAATGGATAGGAGAGAACACTCACGTGTCTCATATTTACTGGTTAGACTAGCCTTTAGTTGTAAGAACTACATGGACCCATGAGTCCATCCACCATTCATTCAACAAATATCAAATATGGAGTGTCAGCTCTGTACCTGACATTGTTCTAGAGACTAGAGATACTGTAGTGAATCAGATCAGAAAAATAAGGTATAAAAACATAATGCATCCAAGTCAATTTCTAATAGTGTTTTTTTAAGCCTCAAGCTTTTTATCAGGGAGGAAGTCACAGTGGAAATCAGTGATTACATTATCCCTCTTCAGAACTGAAAAAGAAACACACAGATACAAACAACTGAGACAGACTCTCGTTATATTTCCCTCTTGATTAAGAAACTGGTGTTAACTTCCTAACTTTATAATCACGTCGAAGTGTTATGATAGCAGCTGTTCCAAATTTCCTGTCTCCAGAATTAAGTTAGGGACTAAAGTTTTTAAATCCACTTAATTGATTTTGTAACAATTTCTTTTTTCCAAAATGATAAGCAGTATGTATCTCTGGATCTTAGAGATTCCTGGAGTAACGAATTAAAGAGAAAGTCCTTTGATAATACCTTATCTAATACTCTTATTTTACAACAGAGATGTTATAGTGTGAAGAAATTAGCACTAGAACGGAAGTCTTCCAAGTTGTAGGCCAAATTTCCTCGAATTATTCTACTTCTCTTTTACCACTCTGAGTAGATGGTTTTGTTATATTCAAATAAAATATCTGTGCAGGATAGGCATGATAAAATTCACCATATACTTGAGCACATTATTGTAAGCAAAAGAAGACAAACACAAAAGGCCATATATTTTGTGATTCCATTTACTTGAAATGTCCAGAATAGGCAAATCTATAAAGACAGAGCATAGATTAGTGATTGTCAGGGAACAGGGGAAGGGGCAAATTGGGACTAAGTGATAATAGGTACAGGGTTTCTTTTTGAGGGGATAGAAATATTCTGTAGTTTGATAATGGGAAATAGTTGCAGAAATAGTGAATATACTAAAAACGCTGCAAGTCAAATGGTACATTTTATGTTATAGGAAGCATATCTCAATTTAAAATGCTATTAAAATCACCATATAAAATGTATTTTAGAAAGGTATAAATGGGTTGGTATATTTGCTGTGTGTTTACCTGACTCATTCAAAATACATTTCCCAGTCTTTGCCCCATGTCTCACCCAGATTTTTGTTTGTTTGTTTACATAGGTGGTTGAGGGGAAGCGAATGCTGATTCGACATATGTTTAAATTTACAGCTCTGCTTTTTGTACTCTTCCACTCCTTTCTCCTCATCAATCATAGGAGAACCGTTACAAATGGCAAAATGTGTCTGGATGTCTGTAACGTCCACAACACCGTGATTTTCTCAAAATTAATTTTACAAGTCTTTAGAACAGGATTGTGCAGGAAATGAATATACTGTCCTCATAACCTACACATATAACTTCATTTTGAGCGGTTTTTATAGGTCTTAGATTCTGCTAGGCAATAAAGTTTAGTTTATCTTAAGACAGAAAGGAACAAAAATCAACCAACACTTCCATTAAAGGCCTCATGGTAACCCGCAACACTTTTTCCGAGCAATGACGTATGAGTTCACCTTTTGCTTCTATCCCCATCTGTATTTTTGCTTTCCAAAAGCAATCAATCCCAACTTATCCTGCAGGAAAGAAAATGTTCAGACCCAACTATATGCTGCCTACGAGAAACATACTTTAAATAGGAATACACAAACACATTAAAGTAAAAGAATGAAAAAAGATATACCATTTTAAAACTAGTCAAAAGAAAGCTGGAGTGGCCATATTAATATCAGACAGATAGATTTTGGGATAAAGAATATTGCCAAGGATAAAGATGGTTATTTTGTGTTAATAGGACAATATATCAAGAGAACATAATAATCTTAAACATTCACACACTGATAACAGTTTAAAAATACAGAAAGCAAAAGATGGCAGAACCGCAAGGAGAAATAGGTAAATCTATCCTTATAGTTAGAATGTCAATATCACTTTCTCAATAGAGCAAGTAACAGAAAATAAATAAGGATACAGAAGTATAGACACTATTGACCAAGTTAACCTAATTGAAATTTATAGAATACTGTACCTAACAACGGCAGAATATACAATACTTTCAAGTGCATGACACATTTACCAAGGCAGACCATTTTATGGAACACTAAATCAATCTCCACAAATTTAAAATAATTCAAGTCATACAAAATATGTTCTCTGACTACAGTGGAATTAATTAGATAGCAATAATGAAAATATTTCTAGAAGATTCCTAAGTCTTTGGAAACTAAATTATATACTGCTTTAACACATAGGTTAAAGAAGAAATGAAGAAGAAATCTAAAAGCATTTTAAACTGAACAGAAATGAAAACAGCATATCCAAATTTGTGGGATGCTATTAAGGTACTTAGAGGAAATTTTATAGAACTAAATGCTTATATTATAAATAAAAAGAAATCTTAATGAATAATAAAATAACCCCATTTCACCTTAAAAAATAGAGGGGAAAAAAGCAGAAATAAATCAATAATAAAGATTATAACAGAAACTAATGAATAGAAAACAAAAAAAGAACTGAGGCAATAAAACCAAAAGTTGTTTTTTTGAGAATGTCAAAAAAATTGATAAATCACTAGCCAGACAGATAAGGAGAAAGGAGAGAAGACAGAGATCACTAACATCAGGAATGATATAGGTGACATTATTACAGATTCCATACTCTTAAAATGATGATAAGAGAATGTCACAAATAACTTAGTACTAAGAACTTTGACAGCATAAATAAATGGACAAATCCTTTGAAATACACAAACTACCAAAGTTCAATCAAATATATATAATATGTGTGTGTAAATTGAAAATCCCTATAAAAATGTTTAAAAAATTAAATTTATAGTTTAAAACTTTCTCACAAAGAAAACTCTAGGCTCAGATAGCTTCACTATTGAATTCTACAAATGTTTAAGGAAGAGATAATATCAATGCTACAAAAACTCTTCCAGAGAATTGAAGAAGAAATACTTTCTAACTGATTCTACCTGGTCAATATTACTCTGATACCAAACCATAGAATTTTATTACAAGAAAACAAGACTACAGACTAAATTCTTCATGAATATAGATGAAAAAATTCTACACAAAATTTTACCAATACAAGTTCACCAATATATACAAACAGATAATACAATTTAGCCAAACATTGTCAAGAGAATGAAAAGACAAATTTTATAGTAACAGAAAGCAAATTAGATATTGCCTGGAATGGAGGAAAAAAGTTTGGGAATGGCCGAGGGAAGGAATTGCCAAGGGACACAAGGACACTTTTGAGAGTGATGGATATATTCACTATCTTGATTGTAATAATAGTTTCATGTATACACATTTATGTCAAAATCTATCAAACTATACACTTTAAATGTGTAGTTTATTGTTTGTCAATTATACCTTAATAAAGCTGTGTAGAGAAAGAAGAAAAAAAATAATTTCTCCAAGCCGGGCTTGGTGGCTCAGCCTGTAATCCCGCGTCTTTGGGAGGCTGAGGTGAGTGGATTGCCTGAGCCCGCGGGTTCGAGACCCGCCTGGGCAACTTGGCGAGACCTCATCTCTACAATAAATCTAAAATCAGCCTGGCGTGGTAGCGCGTGCCTGTAATTCCAGCTACTCGGAAGGCTGAGGTGGAAGGATTGCTGGAGCCCAGTGGGTCGAGGCTGCGGTGGCCGGGAGCAGCCACTGCACTCCAGTCTGGGCAATGGAGTGAAACTCCAACTCAAAAATAAATAAATAAATAAATAAATAAATAATAAATAAAGAATTTCTCCAGCATGGTGAAAAATTCCAGAAGAATATAAAAATTATTTGCATAAAGCTGTCTTTGTTTTAAGGCTAAAAACGTGTCGCAAAATTATATAATTTAAATGAACAATGATAGAAAAATGCTTAATGGAAACAATATTATATTGTTTCATTCAAATGATAATTTTAGCACATAACAGTAATTTAAAATAGAATATAAAGTAATATATGTACCATTTTAATAGCTGCATTGCAATAGATAGTTTGACAGGGGCGAAAAACATGAAATAGGTTTACGCCTCATTTCCACCACTTACTAGTGGAAGCATTGTGAAAATTAAATGCAAAACTGTAAAGTCTATGTCTGGGTCATAATAGGCACTCAGAAAAACATATTTTTCCAAAAGCTGTAACGTGTGTGTGTGTGTGTGTGTGTGTGTGTGTGTGCCTATAGAATGTAAAGACAGCATCTGCACTTGGGAGAAGGTGACCACTTCAAGCATTGCTTGTTCTCACCCACCAGTAACTAACCCCAGCAGGAAGGAGGAGCTGGGGGTGGAGAATTAGTGTTTTATGATTCGATATTATAAGTGAGAACTTTCCAACATTCTAGGACATTCAGGTTCAACATGGACATGTTTCTGGTTTTGGAAAAATCTAGAAGACTGAGGGAGTCCTTTTTAAAATCCCCGCATATCTTGCTTTTAGACATGATTGATGATACGTCTCATTTTAAAGAGAGACAAATTAGGAGATAGTTTTTCCACAGGACAGAAAGGATTGCTATATTTGCTTTGCTAATGGATTGGACCTGGGTGATAGTCATTTGCTAAGCGTAGCTCCACCATGGAACTACATTTTTGAAATTTCCTTTTGCATTCAGCTTTTAAGGAACACATTTAAGGAACGCATATATTAAGGAGAACTGTATTTACAAATCATGCCACAAATCACCACTTGGAGGTCTAAATGGTGCTAATTGGAAAGAAAGGTGACTCAGTGCTTGTGAGAGTCAGTAAGGATTCAGGGCAGAGGCTAATTAACAGAAGGGCCAGCAGGGACAGGCTCCTAGTAAATTATTTCCTTGCCTTCTGACTTCTGCCCAGAGAATCACTGGGGTCATTTGGGTGACTAGACACAAATAACAGGCTCCTTAGAGTTTCAGATCTGAACCCAGAGTTGGACTTTTGCAAACGTGTCCAAGACCTGCCAGCTTTAAGGCAAACCTGGGGTCTGTATCAGGTATATAGCAGAAGGCAGACCCTGGCTGGAAAGCTGTGCTTTGCTTTTGTGTTTTATTGTAAGGCTTTTTCACAGTTGCCTTGTGCCACCTTGTTACTTAATTCCCACACCTCGGAGGGAAAATGTGTAATATTTTAATATTTATGTTACAGATACTTAAGACTATGTTTCTGCATGGGGGTTGCCAAGACAGTCGAGCCAACTTTTGTTTATAGAGGGTAGAAAATATAAATCTGTCTAAAATCTTTCATGAAATGTAAGGTCTTAATATTTCCAAAGAGCTGATGTTGGTACTCCTCTCGGCAAGCCTTAGAGAAGCTTTGTCAATACAAGGCGTCATTGTTTTTAGGTTTCCTATCCATGACTTGCTTTTTTCCCCAACTTCCCTCTCTTTTGGCAACTTCTCCTCACATTCTGTCCTACATTTGGCCCTGAGTCAGTTGAAAGCTTTGCAAGTTGATTTTCCATTCCCATCTGAATTTTAGCTTAGCCGTGGAACTGTTTTCCATGTGTTTTTAATCATTTGTCCATGTGTTATGAGCTTATAGGGACAATATGGTTCCCCCAAGCTGCCTGCATTGTATAAGCAGAAACTGGCAAGGTGGCCAGTGGGGGAACAGTTTTCAGACAGATGCCCCCTACACTCATTTCTGTTGGTGATACACCACCCCCATCTTCCAACTGGAGTCAAACAATTTACAAGCTGCATGAAGTTACCCAACAGACATATAGTCCTCAGGCGTGAATTACCTTTTTTAGGAGTTTGATTATCCTTCAGGGGAGCCATGCCTGGGAACCATGGCTGGCGTGACAAAGTTCAGAGGCTTGCTCTGAGACTTGTGGCCATGCTGGGAAATAATAAAGAACGGTTTAGTCCCAGATTCAACGGCAATTTCATTTTAAAGTAGAGTCAAAACAGAGAATTGAGGACAAGTTCTCGGACAAAGCGATCACCTCTTAGAAAGTTAAAGCACAAGGACTCATGCCAGAAGTTTCTGTTTATATTTTTTATTGGATTCAGTATGTTAAAATAAACATTCACTCACCTCATAACTGTAAAGTGAGGGAGCAGGATGGAAAAGAAACAGAAAAACGTATTAAACAAAATCCCTGTTTTCAAAGTTGCTGACGAGACAGTCTCCAGCAAACATAATCCTGGCCCTGAGGAGTCTTCTCTTCCTGCTTAGGAAGTCACACGTGTACCCAAATGAAGCCAGACCCAAGGAATCGCTAAATGGCTGGATCAAGGTGGAGCCTGGCTTTCGGAGCCCTAAGCAGAAGTCAGTATGATGGGTGAGATGCCTCGCTTGCAAATCTTCTCCTACCCAGGGAGCTGTCTGGAAGGAGGGAAAGCTCCCGTGGTTTTAAACTCTGGGATTCTCTTGGCTCGTTTCCTCGCTTCCTTTCTTTCCCTTTGCTGACCTCCCTTTCTTTCTCCATTTTATGGGAGGACTAATGTCATGAGAAATGAGTTACATGCTGGTAGAGTTTAAATAGCTACAAGAAGGCATGGGCGATCCTGGGAAGGAAGTCTTGAAGGAATGATGGAGCGAAAGCCACACCTCAGTGGGTTGCTAGCGGAGTAGACGTGAGGAGGTTGGGTTTGGATGAAACTTTCCAACGTTTGGCTGGTGAAGGCCAGAAACAACGCTGAAGCACAGAACCTGAAAACCCATGGAGTCAAGAAAATTGGAAGCAAGCAACACGATATAAAAGCAGTCGGCAGAGGGAAGGAGTTTGGCAACACGAGGGAGACTGTTCACCAAAGCAGGCTGGGAAGGATGGGATTCCGGGTGCAGAGTGGAAAGGCGAGATGAACTGGTATGGTTTAGTGGTCAAATGTGAGGACACCCTCGTGCCAGCTTCTGTCTTTCTCCTTGGAAGAAGGGGTCACGTGTTGAAAATGATGAAAGAGGCAGAGCAACCAAAAGTTTAAGATGATTAGAGAGGATTTAAAATAATCGACATGAGCCGGGCTCGGTGACTCAGCCCGTAGTCCTGCGCCTTTGGGAGGCTGAGGTGAGTGGATTGCCTGAGCCCGCGGGTTCGAGACCCGCCTGGGCGGTGAGACCTCATCTCTACAATAAACCAAAAAAAATTTAGCCGGGTGTGGCAATGTGCACCTGTAATTCTGGCTACTCGGAAGGCTGAGGCGGAAGGATTGCCAGAGCCCAGCAGGTCGAGGCTGCGGTGGCCGGGAGCGGCCACTGCACTCCAGTCTGGGTGACAGAGTGAGACTCCAACTCAAAAAAAAAATAATAATTAAAATCTACATGGAAAGTAAAGCATGAGTTGACTAAGGTAATAAGAAAGATTGCAGAGCAGAACTGAGGGTTCAGTTGAGAGGGAAGACAATTCATATGGAATCAGTGTTGCCATTTTGCCTTTGTCTCAGAAAACAATCCGTATTCCAGGTGTGGGGCCAGGGAAGGGGGGCAACTAGGTGTTCCCAGGGTCGGACTTTTACTGGGTGCAGGAGAAGGGACAAGAGGCAAGGGAACTGGGAATATCGCAAAAGTTTGAAGTGATGGACCGTGGAATCCAAGCTGGATAGGAAAGGAAGTGAAGACCAAAGAACTTAGAGATATTAGTTAATTAATGAAATCATTCATTGCTAAACCAATATTTTGCGGTATCTAGTATGTGAGAGAAAAACTGCTAAAGCCTAAGTAGGTGACTAAAAAAAGACATAGCCCCTACTTTCATGGACTTTTTTTTAAATTTTAAAGATGTGGGGTACAATTCAGAATTAGGTATACAAGTGGTCATCTTACAGGAAAAGTTTGGACCTTTCTTTGGTCCCCATTTTGCCTGGTTTTCATGGATTTGAAGATCTGAAGTGGAGACGACAAACAAATGTTCACACAAAAAATTATGTAATGACAATCGTGGTTGTATTGTGATAGGGACAAAGTAGGGAGCAGATACTACAGGTGCAACCGAGTGAAAAAACTAAAACAGCAAAATGTTGCATGAGAGAGGGGAATGTGAGATTCACAGTTGAGAGGTGAGGCAGGTCTTGGTAATCACAGGGGTCAGAATACAATGGGGGTGAGAAGGCCAATCGGGATGACAGTCATCAGACTTCAGGCAGGGTATCATGTGGGACATCCATGTGATACCGGTGGCATGCTATGGGTCAGACCCATCCACACAGACACTGAAGTCATTCAAGAAGATAATGGGGTTTGGGGTGAAAAGAAAAGCCGTGGGCTAGGTGAGGAAGACAGGGCAAGGAGGCCTTCGGGGACATAAGTTAAGGCCTGAGATCATACACTTTACAAGCTGTAATGCAGATCCAGGAATCAGATCTGGTTTTTCTGGCTTCAAGTCCACTGGCACGACCTCAGTTCTGAGATCAGCTTTCCACAGAAGGAAAAACAATCGAGGCAAGATTGAAAGATGAGGAAGAAAGGGCGTGACAGGTTTCATATTAGGGAAGGCAGGCTGGACAGGCTATAAGTAGAAGCATGGGCAGCCAAGGAGTGAAGGAACAGGTGGGGGGTTGAGGGGGACACGTGGTTAGGACAGGCTCATGTTGCCTAGGCCTGCTTCTCGGGTTTGCGGGAGCCCTTTGACTTGTGGTGAGTAGCTGATTAGATACATTTTGGTCTTGTCTGTGACTTATGCACAGTAGTAGATACATCCCCAGTTACAACCAACCAACCAACCAACCAAACAAACAAACAAACCACCGCCACCACCACAACCACACAACCCAAGTACTTCTCAATGGCGTGAGGGTGTTTTGGGTAGAAAGAAAGCAGCGGGATCACCAAGACTCCAAACAGAATAATCTAATCAAGACAGTTTAGGCATCAGTGCCTAGATGTCAAAATGGGGAATTTTTGTAGATTCTTCTGCCATTGGATACTTGTCTCTTTTTATTGGTTATACATTTTGGTCTCTGGGTGACAGTTCAAAAAGATTGAATAGGAAAACTGGGCCGGGTGTGGTGGCTCAAGACGGTAATCCCAGCACTTTGGGAGTCCGAGGCGAGAGGATTGCCTGAGCGTAGGGGTTCGAGACCAGCCCGGGCAACTTGGCGAGACCTCGTCTCTACAATAAATCAAAAATTAGCCGGGCGTGGTAGCACTTGCCTGTAGTTCAGGCTACTTGGAAGGCTGAGGCGGAAGGATCACTGGAGCCCAGCAGGTCAACGCTGGGGTGGCCATGAGTGTGCCACTGCACTCCAGCCTGGGTGACATAGTGAGACTCTGACTCAAAAAAAGAAAAAAGAAAACTGATAGCAGTGTTTGCAGATCCAGGTAACCTGGAGTAAGGTCAGAGGAAGACCTACCTTTCATCGTGCAATCTTTTGTGCTATTTGAATGTTGTTACCATATGTATTTATAACCTACTAAAAATAAAAGAAATGTATTTCACAATGTCCACTGCACTTCCTCGCATTCAACAAATATTTGTTGAATAAATGAGCACAAATACAACATACAGTTTACTGTGCCTTTTGGATTTGGATCTACCCGAAAGTCCCTGATTAGGACAGGAACAGTGCCTGCCTACAATTTCCCTGATAGAACTTATTTTGAATAAACAGACTGTCCCTATAGATTGTAAACTCCACTAGGCCTGGACAAAGACAGCCTCACCATTTGTCCCCAGGACCTAGCACAGAGCTGGCACTCAGATATATGCTGTGTAAGTACTAGAACGCGTCCAGGAGGAGAAGCAGTGCCGGGGAATGAGGCTGTTTCTTCCCATCAAAAGGGCGGGGGAGAGCCGGGGGAGAGCGCTACATTTTAAGTAATTAAACTAAATCATGGATTACCAAAAGGCTTAAGGGGAAATAATTTACTCTACTTTTCCCTTTTTCTTGTCCTTTGGGGATAGAAAGTTTCTGTCTTCTTTTGAGTCTTAAAAAATAACCAACTCCCTTGTCACGATTGCTCTCCTCCATTTTGAAAACAGAGTTAGTTTCGAGGCTACAGTATGCTCCCCAAACAAGTCCATCAGCCCAAATTCCCTTTTCCACTCTCAGCTCTGCTGATGAATGCTAATGACCATCCCCGACCTCAACACGGCCTCTCACCTTGTGTTGATTTAAGACTGGGGTTTTCAGGAAAGAATGTGGCCTCTCTGTTTTTCCTCAGAGAGTGCAAAGCTTCTTTTTAGGTCTCTTCTGAGAATCTGTAAGAGGGACACAATATGTAGCTGTTATTATTGTTCTCTCTCAGTCACACTGGGGCGCTCTGGAAAGGCGCTGAGACTCACCACCTTAACTCATCGCATGAATTGTTAGGTCTCATGGCCCTATTTTCTCATTCATTTTGCAAAAGTGCCATTAGCATGTAAAAACACATTTTATTTAGGTATCTTCATTAAGTCTTTTAGGGTTCCTGAAGACTTCATTAAGTCTTTTAGGGTTCCTGAAGGGTTCTAGTGCCAAATGAAACCAGGCTATGTTGAAAGCAGGATCGGATTAAAAAAATGTGGTACATATACATGATGGAATACTACGTAGCCAAAAAAGAAGGATAAAATTATGAACTTTGCAGCAACCTGGATGAATTCAGAGTCTACAATACTGAGTGAGCTATCACAGAAACAAAGAACAGAGTACCACATGTTCTCACTCTTAAGCAGGGCTTGAACAATTGTAATACTATAAGAAAGGGATTGGCAGTAGTGGGAAACTGCCAGGGTTGGAAGGGCACACCTCATCCACAAGGGTACCTGCATAATGAACGTTTGTATACTTCACCCTAAATTGTACCCCACATCTTTAAAATTAACAATTAAAAAAAAAAAAGAAAAGAAAACAGGGCGTGCCAAACATGAGCCATAAATTAAATGAATGATTTCTCTGAGGTTGGTCCCTCTGGTTCTCATGAATGCCTGAGGCTGGCCCTAGAAGTGGGCCTCGCATACTTGGACTTATGCACGTCAGAAAGGCCTGCCTTTCTTTTTCTTTTTTTTTGAGTTGGAGTCTCACTCAGTCGCCCAGACTGGAGTGCAGTG
>NW_007098597.1:378373-405457 GCF_000164805.1 Carlito syrichta | reverse complement strand
GCTCCCAGCCACCGCAGCCTCGACCTGCTGGGCTCCGGTGATCCTTCCGCCTCAGTCTTCTAAGTAGCTGGAACTACAGGCGCGTACTCCCATGCCCAGCTAATTTTTTGATTTATTGTAGAGACGAGGTCTCGCCAAGTTGCCCAGGCGGGTCTCGAACTCGCGGGCTCAGGCAGTCCACTCACCTCAGCCTCCTAAGGCGCGGGATTACAGGCTGAGCCTCCGAGCCCGGCTTGATATTTTGCACAAGTAAAGTATATATCATCTCATAGAATTCTGGTAAAATGATGGTCCATTTAAAAATAGCCCATTGTTGTAGGTAAAAGGACTTGTGGCTTTATTTCATAGCAATCAGGCACAACTACCAAGAACAACACAAATGCCTGGATACAAGATTCCAGTGGGTCACTTCTTGGAAGGAAAGCTTATAGTAAACGTTATGTTACCGAAAGCAAGGAATATAGTGATTAAATTAAAAGGAGAGAAATATAAGCAGGTATCACAATGAATCCCAGCGGAAATACTGTTTGAATCATGTGGTGGGTTGATTTGACTCAATTCTGGAGTTTTAGTTTTGTGGCTTTGCTTCTTTCTCATACTCTGGGCTGATTTATAATCTTTTTAAATGGGAGGCATTTAACAAATTTTCCTTTGGTTCCTGAAAACTCACGTTTGCCTCAATCTTTAACTCACCGGGTCATCAATTATGGTCGAATAAGGGAAGATGATGTGGATTCAGTAAGGCAAGGAACTGACCACCAGCCAGCTTCATGCCCAAAGCTATCAAACCTGATGTTTAGAATCCCCATTCTCAAGTCTGGCTATTTGTTTAAAGAAAAAGAAAATCAATAGAATGGCTTGAGGGAGACATTTCCCATCCTCACTGAAGCCTGATGAGCTGTCAGTCTATTTCTTTGTACCCTGTTGAGAAATACGTGAACAACCGGAAGAGTTTATCTGATGACTGACCAGTTGTGAAATTTAGCACCCTGTAATTGATTCTTATTGTGAGTTTCCACGTGTGGAAAAGGAGAATGTATTCCTTTAGTGGGTTAAAAATCAACGGCCCCAGTTCGTAAGAGAAATGAGTTCCTGCTCAACCCGCACCTTGGGAGGCTGAGGTGAGTGGATTGCCTGAGCCCGCGGGTTTGAGACCTGCCTGGGCAACTTGGCGAGACCTCATCTCCACAATAAATCAAAAATTACCCGGGCGTGGTAGCACGCGCCTGTAGTTCCAGCTACTCGGAAGGCTGAGGTGGAAGGATCGCCGGAGTCCAGCAGGTCGAGGCTGCACTCCAGTCTGGGCGATAGAGTGAGACTCCAACTCAAAAAACAAACAAACAAACAAACAAAACCTCTCTATCTCTTCCTTTTCCTCCCTTATGACTTTGATATACGTCTTCTTTGGCCCTGTGTGTGTGAATAGAATTCTTAAAAACTGTATGCCTTTCATTTTTATCCGATATACATCTCACATCAAAACATGTCTATTCTATCTCAGCACATGCAGATACACACAGCAAATGTGAGCTGACTCCAGACCTTCTGACAACAGCGATGGGAAATCCGGGCAAAGAATGTGTTGTTTTTGCTAATACTGCTCTTTAAATCTCAGACATAGCTCAACTGTCAGCTAATTACCCCCTGGGCTCCAGGCTTTCACTGGGGCCTTCTAAAACACACAAAAGCAAAGTAAAGGCAGAAAGCCATTAGCACTACATAATTCAAGCAAACAATAAATGTGTTTACTCTGCCTTGTTACTGACCACCTGCCTTCCCATCCCACCAGGCAGTTATCCATATATAGGATTTCCTTGCGCCCAGTCCTGCAGAGTGAGCCTTACTTTGGGCCTCTCCATCTGCGGGTCTGAGAAGCTTGGGCCCCCCCGACAGCATGCAATTCCTCTTACTTCAGCTGCTGGTGCTCCTGCCTCTAGGGAAGGCCGCAAGGCACCAGGATTGCCACCAGAATCAGTGTTCCTTTCCCCCTGTGCTCCTGGAAAGGAATCGAAGAGAGCTGCCCACGGGGAATCACGAGGATGCTGAGAAGCCAGATCTGTTTGTCGCTGTGCCACATCTAATAAGCACCAGCCCAGTAAGGGAAGGCCAGAGGCAGAGAGAGAAGATGCTGTCCAGGTTTGGCAGGTTCTGGAAGAAGCCTGAGGGAGAGCTGCGCCCACCCAGGGACTCAGAGGGTAAGCACTTTCCAGCTGGAACCCAAGCCCTCAACCAGACGGTAGATGAGAGGAAACTGGAGAAATCGCCTCTTCGGGAAGAAGCAAAGAAATTCTGGCACCACTTCATATTCAGAAAAAGTCCTGCTTCCCAGGGGGTCATCCTGCCCATCAAAAGCCATGAAGTACATTGGGAGACCTGCAGGACAGTGCCCTTCCGCCAGGTTTGTGTTCTGAGAGGAGAGGATAAAGGTTTGCAGGAACGGGTGGTCAGCTGGGACAGGCAGAGAGAGGGAATAAAGCTGTCAGGAGCCTGAGTCTCATCTAACTCCCGATATCCACAGGCATTCGTCAAAGGATTTGGTAAAGTTTCCATTTCCTTCTGACTTTCCCACTGTTTCTTGCCATTCTGGAAATGTTGCAAGAATGTTAATGTCAATATCAGTAATCAATCACATTGATGACACAGAGCTTTGTTTTATTTTTTTATCTTTATGTTGGAGGTGAGATATCCAGAGAGATAAAATAAGACTGTACCCTCAGTTAGGAAACTGGGAATTTAGAGTGTTTACCAGAACTGCTCCATTAGCTATATTTGTGTACACTATTAAGTTAAGGGTGATCAGGTCAACTTTGCCGATCGATAAGGCGAGGTACATTGGACTCCTTTCCAAGAATCCTCACATTCATTTATGATGATCTTATTCCCTGTCACACCCGACTCCTTCATAGGTTTATGAAGGGCTTTTTTTTTTTTTTTAATTTACTTATTTATTTTTTTGAGTTGGAGTCTCTGTCTCCCAGGCTGGAGGGCAGTGGCACACTCCTGGCCACCGCAGCCTCAATTTGCTGGGCTCCGTTGATCCTTCCGCCTCAGCCTTCCAAGTAGCCGGAACTACAGGCGTGCGCTACCAGGCCTGGCTAATTTTTGATTTATTGTAGAGACGAGGTCTCTCCAAGTTGTCTGGGCTGGTCTTGAACCCACGGGCTCAGGTAATTCACTTGCCTTGGCCTCCCAAAGTGCTGGGATTACAGACTGAGCCACCGAGCCTGGCCTATGAAGGGCTTTTAAAAGAGTTTGTCAAAGCTATTCAACTTTAAAAAGGTTATCCCACAACCTCAAAGTATGTTGAGGTTCTCAGGTATGGGTTGCTATATCACTTCTTGTTTTAGAATATCAAAAAAAAAAAAAAGATTTGGTTTAACTTATTTTCTTATAAGCATTCAAAATATAATCTTGATATGAAGTCACATCTTCTCCCCTTAGAAATATTTTCCCCCTGATTCACGTTGGGTTGGCTGATTTGTAGATATCACAATCAATTCCACATTATAAAGATAAAGGGCAGGCCAGGAGTGGTGACTCACACGTATATTTGCAGTATTTTGGGAGACTGAGGCCAGATGATCACTTGAGCTCAGAAGTTTACGACCAGCCTGGGCAATATAGTGAGGGCTGCAAAAACTACAAACATTAGCTGGGCATGATGGCACATACATGTAGTCCTAGCTTCTCAGGAGGCTGAGGTGGGAGAATCACCTGAGCCCTGGCATTCAAGGCTGCCATGAGCCATGCTTGTGCCAGTGCCTCCAGTGTACCTCACCTTAGCAACAGACCAAGTTGACCTCATCGCCCACAACTTAATAGTGTACACAAATGTAGCTGTCGGAGCAGTTTTGGTGAATACTCTAAATTTCCAGTTTCTTAACTGGGGGCACAGTCTTACTCATCTCTCTGGATAGATCACCTCCAACATAAAGATAAATAAATAAGACAAAGCTCCAGTCTGGATGGCAGAGTGAGATCATAAAGGGAAATTCTACTATCTACTTCCTCCAACCCTGGCCATACCAATATTCCAAACATTAAATTAAAATGGAGACCTTGCATTAGACCCTGAAACATGAAGATATTGAATCAAAACCAATGTGGGACAGAGTAAAATTTTACAGTCCAGTAATGCTCCCCAATTAAGCAAACAATATTATAAGGCAGTTGACCATGCAAGGCACTTAAATATTCTGCCTGAAAAAGGAAGGATATGCAGCAATGACAAGTCAATTATCAAATAATAATTATGGTGCTGTTGGCCCATGTGCAATTAGAAAATTGCTCTTAAGGATCAGACCATCAAATTTCCTTTGAAATTCTTACTTTGAATTCTATTGCCAATTAAATTAAAATTAAGGTGTTTGACTCCTCTCTTTCTCTCTCTCTCTCTCTCTCTCTCTCTCTCTCTCTCTCTCTCTCTCTCTCTCTCGCTCTCTCTCTCTCTCTATATATATATATGTGTGTGTGTGTGTGTGTATTTTTTGCGTTGGAGTCTCACTCTGTCACCCAGACTGGAGTGCAGTGGCCGCTCCTGGCCACCGCAGCCTTGACCTGCTGGGCTCTGGCGATCCTTCCGCCTCAGCCTTCCGAGTAGCTAGAATTACAGGTGCGCTCTTTCATGCCCGGCTGAGTTTTGATTTATTGTAGAGATGAGGTCTCGCCAAGTTGCCCAGGCGGATCTCGAACCCGCGGGCTCAGGCAATCCTCTCACCTCAGCCTCCCAAGGCGCGGGATTACAGGCTGAACCACCAAGCCCTTCTGACTCCTATATATTCGGAAGGGCACATAAAGCTCTGTGTATGGAGTTGTGAGAGGTGCAGGTGGTGTTCTGAATGATGATTTGCAGGCATATGTGTTGCAAATCTGCAGCATGATTTCGTAACTCTGAATGCACTCTGGGCTCCACCAAATAGGAGAGCATTAAACTTAGAAGCTTCTGATCTATTGTCAAGTGAACAAATATGTATTAAGAACCGACTATGTACAATACACTATGAGGAGTAAAACGGTAGGGCACATTACTTTTACAAGAAGGCTGTCAGCCGGGTGCAGTGGCTCACACCTGTCATCCCAGCACTTTGGAAAGTGAGAGCATTGCCTGAGTTCAGGGGTTCGAGACCAGCCTGGGCAACTTGGCAAGATCTGGTCGCTACAATAAATAAAAAAAACTAGCCAGGCGTGGTGGTGCGTGCCTGTAGTTCCAGCTACTTGGAAGGTGAGGCAGAAGGATCACCTGAGCCCAGCAGGTCAAGGCTGTGGTAGCTGTGAGCATATCGCCTCACTCCAGCCTGGGTGACAGAGTGAGACTCTGACTCAAAAAGAAAAAAAGAAGAAGAAGAAGACAACTGCCATTAGAATTTTTTTCAACTGATCACTCCGATTAGATAAAACTTCTGAAAGTTTGGCATTTATAGTGTAGAGTAAAATGTCTTCATGTTAACTTACGGATTTCCTAAGGTTGTTTTAATAATTGACTCAGGGCCGGGCTTGGTGGCTCAGCCTGTAATCCCACGCATTGGGAGGCTGAGGTGAGTGGATTGCCTGAGCCCGTGGGTTCGAGACCTGCCTGGGCAACTTGGCGAGAACTCATCTCTACAATAAATCAAAAAATTAACCGGCATGGTAGTGCGCGCCTGTAGTTCCAGCTACTTGGAAGGCTGAGGCGGAAGGATTGCCAGAGCCCAGCAAGTCGAGGTTGCGGTGGCCGGGAGTGGCCACAGCACTTCAGTCTGGATGACAGAGTGAGACTCCAACAAAAAAAAAAAAAAAAAATTGACTCAGTAAAGAAAGCTTAGTTGATGTGGCTGTATGCCCTCCTAAATACCATCACTTGGATGTTGCAAAATGTATCCAAATTGGAAAGCTATGGAAATTTTGTCCTAAATTATCTTCAGTCTTATAAAGTATAGCTTCCACATTATGCGTATTTAAGAAATGACTCAAGATAACGTAGTGGAAATGTGTTTGATTTTTAGATGATCACCCATGAAGACTGTGAAAAAGTAGTTGTCCAGAACAACCTTTGCTTTGGAAAATGCGGGTCTGCTCATTTTCCTGGAGCTGCACAGCACCCACATACCTTCTGCTCCCACTGTTCTCCTGCCAAGTTCACCACAATACACTTGCCGCTGAACTGCACTGGCCTTGCCCCCGTGGTCAAGGTGGTGATGCTGGTGGAGGAGTGCCAGTGTGAGGTGAAGACAGAGCATGGAGATGGACACCTCCTACAAGCTGCCCCTCAGGATTCCTTTATCCCAGGAGTTTCAACTTAAAAGGCTGTCCTGCTACTACCTTTGAAATGCAGAACCACAACAGCAAAGATGCTGATTATTCAGCCTGAAAATGCTAATTGGGTACATAATATTTTAAAGGAAATGTGGCTTTAAAAGTAGTTTTAAGATAGCACAATTTAGAGGAAATGGTGTTTGTCTAGTTATTGGTACATGTTTGGGACCCGGTCTCAGCTCTGCCACTAACTGGCCATAGAATGTTAAGTTGTACAAGTGTTTTCCACCTGAAGTTTTTCATTAATAAATGAGGAACTCGATGATTGCTCAAGTCTTTTTGACTACTAATATTCCATGATCTTTTCTCCAAGTTTTGGTAAAAGCCCTCCATCGAAAGAAGGGAAAGAAATAAACTAGACCATAAAAATGGACTTCTTTAATAGTTTGCAAATCACCAGTAAGAAAGAAAGAAAGAAAAAAAGAAAGAAGAGAAAAGAAAAAAGAAAGAATAGGATTATTAGAAAGGATTCCTTATTCTTGAGTTCCTTTGCAATATTCAGGCAGAGTTTTATTTCTATCAGATGAGTAAGTCTTTCTTTGGATGTAAGGAGTGACTTTCTTGGATGACTCTTTATTTTATACTCCTCATATAAAGGTCTTGCTATCAGGTCTCTGACTTTGAAGAAGGAACATTGATGCTACTTTTAGCAGTTTATGTAGGGAAGAGGAACAATCATCTGTAGCCAAATAAATACTTATTGCGAGGAAGGAAAAAATACAGAGGGTGCCAAAAATATATATACACATTTTAAGAAAGGAAAAAACTGTAATAAAATTGTTAAACTCAATTAGATAAATAAAAGTCATGTTTGACTTTTGCAGTAACAAGAGGTGCTCAAAGTGGTTACCATCAGTGTCCAGACACTTCTGCTTATGGTAGACATCTCTTAACATTGATTAAAACGTGTATACATTTCTTTGGCACCCTGGTATATGACCAGTCCCAAGTTTCAAGATTAATCTAGAAATGCCAGTAAAAATAATTTTTAAAAGTCAGTAGATGTCGAATTAAATAAACTGCGAATGATTTAAAATTGAAACAATTTACAAGCAAAATTCTTGATTAACATGCATTTTGAATTAGGTAGTGAGATTTCTGTGTTTGAATGACTTTTTTGCTATTGAATAAAACTTTGTATTACACTTTTTTGGCAAATGTTAAAATTACAAGTTCTGAAAATATTTGGAGTATTTTAATGCATTAAACTTTAGTGTATGAAGCATTGTGTAAAATGCTCTTATATTTTGTCCTCATTTGTTTTGCTGATCTCATGATTAAATGCACTATGGAGAGACTACCTAGCTAGAAGCATTTCTAAAATATCTTTATACGCTTGTGATACTGGCCCAATGATTTCTTCTGACTGTACAAGTAGCTTTCTGTTTGAGTTCTTCAATCATTGTCTTGTAGCAATTGCTTTCCTCCTGTCTGTATTTATTTGTATGCATAAATTGTGCGGAACTGGCTTTTCCCAGCCAGATTGCTTTTTATATAATAATTCTCTAAAAATTCATTTCTGAAAATTACTTTAATTATTTGGATCTTTTTACTTTCTCATGCAAAGGTTTCCCAGAGTGATGACTAATTATTTTTTTAAAGAAATCAGTTTATATTTTAATCCTATTCCTTTTAATCACACCATCTAACATGATATTCCAAAGAAGTGAATGCATTTATATTTAGTGTATATTATGCAATACATCAATGCAAATAGAGCTACACAGATACACATGTGCCATTTACATCAGAATAAATTATACCCTTTGGTGGTCAAAGGCAAACTAATTGGCCAAGATATGGTCATAAGGACAAAATTGTTAAGCATTAATGATATCTCAGCTGGTCAATATATTTTAGTGCCAAAACCATTGAGCAGCTGTCCTGTTTGCAATTGCCTAACCCTGATTATGTAAACCTATGTCTGCCAATTGGACTCTCCTTCTACTCCTTATATACTTGTAAATCCTATTTTATTTCTACTTGCAAATAGACTCTCAAGCCCAGGCCCCGAAAAATTATCTGTTTTATTCCAGTTTTGGTCTGCCCTGCCCTTCCCTTACATGTAAATTCGAGATGGGACAGCTGATCGTGGTCTCAGAGCTTACATTCATAGAGTAATTGCTTGAAACTCACAAAATTGCTCATACTCAAACCATTTTAACTCATAAAAAAGGCAATTTGCAATGATTCAGCATAATATGTTGGAGCATAAGAAACCAAGAGGAAACACACAAATATTGAACATTTATTGTCAGATATTGTGTTGTGTCTTTTACCAAAAAGTATAAAATTTAACCCTTACAAAAACCAGGCAGATACCTTGTTTTACAGGTGAGGAGAGTAAGCCTTAAAGAGTTTAAGCAACTTGCCTAAGATCATTTGAAGCATACTTTCTATTTGGATTAAAAATTTTGCTCATTTGTTCTCCATCAGTTTAGATTTAATTTTTTTGTTGTTGAGTTGGAGTCTCACTCTGTCACTCAGACTGGAGTGCAGTGGCACACTCCTGGCCACCGCAGCCTCGACCTGCTGGGCTCTGGCGATCCTTCTGCCTCAGCCTTCCAAGGAGCCAGAACTACAGGCGCGCGCTACCACACCCGGCTAATTTTTTTATTTATTTATTGTAGAGATAAGGTCTCGCCAAGATGCCCAGGCAGGTCTCAAACCCATGGGCTCAGACAATCCACTCACCTCAGCCTCCCAAAGCGTGGGATTACAGACTGAGCCACCGAGCCGGCCTAGATTTAATTCTTACAGGTCTCTTGCCTATAGGCCTCAAAGCTAATTTCTTTTTACCTCTTATCTAACTCTCATATATGAAGAATGACTACATTATCTCTCAAAAGAGAAATTATCCCTAGGTCAGATTCTCAGCCAAATATTACCTTCACTTGATTGGTGTTCACGGCAAATTCTTAATAAATCTTGGTCTCATTTTCCTTCTATATAAAATAAGCCCGACATAGTAGTGGGAAACTGCCAGGGGAGGGAGGGGCACACTTCATCCACAAGGGTACCTGCATAATGAACATTTGTATACCTAACCCTGAATTGCACCCCACATCTTTAAAATAAAGAAAAAAATAAGCCTGATAATAATTACCTCAAAAGTTTTGTGATGATTAGGTGTAGGTAACAACACTTCAGGGAGGCTTAGATCCTGTAAAACAACAAGGGATTAATTTATTCTTCTCCACTGAGAGTTTCTATTTCTTAAAAAATTTGTTTTGAGAAATGTAAAAGACATAGAAAAGTGTAAAGAATAATATAACAAACACTCAATTTCCCATCACCAAAATAGTTAATATTTTTTTCATCTTTTGCTTCTAGTCTTTTTAAAATTGTTATTTTGTTTTGCTTTTTCATTTACGAGCAGAAAATACATTTGCTATTGAATAATCTTTATAATCCTAACCCCAACCCTGCATCAATTTTAATGCAGAAAAGACTTCACAGAAGTCCATTTTATTTTTTCACTATGTTGCCCAGGCTGGACTCAAGCAATCCTCCTGCCTCGGCCTCCCAAAGTACTGGGATTACAGGCATGAGTTCTCATGTCCAGCCCTAGTCCATTTCTAAAAATAAGCCACTTCAGATATAAGTACAGTTCCTTCCAATCACCATGCTGAATCCCATTCTCCAAGACCCTGCCTACTTAACACCCCACCCCCTGAAAATTCCTGTTTATGCTTTCAATTCCCTTTTATATTTTTACAAATGTATATACACATATCCATAAATAATATATTTAGTAGTATATTGGTGTATACTTGCATATATTTGCATATCTGCTGCTTTATTCAGCAGGTATTTGTTTGCCCACCAACTATGTGCAAAAGGCAGTCCTGGGTGCTGTGAATGCAGAAAGGGAACAGTCAGACAAGATCGCTGCCCCTAGACATGCAACTTGAAAATCAACCCATCACCAATCAATCAACTGAAAAGGAAAACTATCAGATGTGGTGAGCAAAGAGGCTGATTATATTGAGTGGTCTCTGAGAGGGTGGCTTTAAAGCTGTGTGCATAGAATTATGTGCATGATATTCTCTATGAATTGCTCTACATTGATTTTTTTTCCACCACATAATATTATGGCTTTTACATAAAGGTTTTTTTTTTAAATGTATATTATCTCTAATCTAGAAATGAAGTATTCCCTACAGAGGATAGTTAACTTAGCTTTGCTAATTTATTTTCTCAAGGCTCACAAGTTCTTTAAGCTGCCAATGTAATTCTTAATGGAGAATGTTGTTTATGCTCTCAATTTTTACAGATAATTTATTCTATGCAAGACACAGCTAAGAACCTTGGGATATTAAAAAATAAAGTACAATTTCTGCCACCAGAGAGAATAGATGCAAATGGTAAGGTGATAATACTAGTAATATCAATAAAGGCAACCAATTATTATTATCATTATTTTGAGTTGGAGTCTAACTGTCTCCCAGGCTGGAGTGCAGTGGCACGCTCACGGCCACTGCAGCCTTGGCCCACTGGGCTCAGGCGAGCCTTCTGCCTCAGCCTTCCAAGTAGCTGGAACTAAAGGTGCACGCTATCATGCCCAGCTACATTTTCTTTTTTTTTTTTTTTTTTTGTAGAGGTGAGGTCTTGCCAAGTTGCCCAGACTGGTCTCGAACTCGCCGGGTTCAGGCAATCCTCTCGCTTCGACCTCCCAAAGTGCTGGGATTATAGGATTGAGCCACTGCACCCGGCCCCAGTGATTGATTCTTCCTATGCATTCAGGTGCTTTATATTCCTTACTCCTAGAAGTAGACATTTTATACTTTTTTTTGTCAAGGTGAATGAGAGTCATAGGGGTTTCTTGATTCAGTCCACAAATATTTAAGAGTGTCTATGATGAGCCTGGTCACTGTGCTGAGTACAAAGAATATGAGTAAATTAATCTATGATTATCTAAATATGATCTTATCTAAATCTGACTTTAAGAAACCCACTGTCCAGGAACAAATAACTGCATGTTGTTTGCTCTTTCGTGTATCCTGAAATGATGATCGCTCCACCACACCCTGTCCCTAAGCTCAAACACGACTTTTCCAGTGAAGCCTGCCCTAACCCTTAGACAAGATCAGGTTCACCACTTACATGATATCATGGTGCTGAATTTCTGCCCCATAGCACTCATCTCAGTTTATAATTATACCTTTATTCATGTCATCATTAATAAAATTATAAACTCCATGAGAACAGAGATCATGCTGAGTTTTTTTGTTTTTTACCCGATGTAATGGTGAAAGGAAAATCACACAGTAGATACTCAATAAATATTCTTTATCCACATGAAAGAAACAACAACAAAAATATATATAAATATATAGATATTTATACACACATATGCAAATATATACATATATACATACAAATCAAGCACCTGATACCCCTACGAGTCTATCCCTTCTCTGATTCCCAGATCCCATTATCCACGCTTATCTTGAGGCACTGGTAACAATGAGGATGAGGTCGACTCTGGAAGCAGAAAACACAGCCCAGAATGCATTAAATTGAGAAGGAATTTATTATTTCACTAACAACAAGTCTGGAGGACAGCTGCTTCCCTGGTTGGTCAAGGACTTGGGTTCCTTCCATCTTTCTGCTCTGTCACTCTCAGCATGTCCTTCACAAAACAAACTCCTCTCAGTCATAACACGGCTACTGCAGTTTCCGACACTGTGTGTCCAGTTCACATACCAATGTCTCTCCCACTCGCATCCCTTTACAAATCCAAGTAAAATCAGTTATGTCTAGGTGAACTAAACAATGGAACAAAATCTTTTGTTTTCACAGCAAGGAATAAAGAGAAGATGGCTTTTGGCTAGGCAAGTAACATTGCCTGCCACAGCCTTTGCCACTTTTTAATTTATCATCATTTATTTACCTGTCTTATCTCTCTTTATATTGTAAAACTCTTTAACAGCAAGTCCTGTATATTATGCATCTTTGTTGCCCTTCTGTTTCTAATGTGTTGCAGCTTTTAGGTTTACATATATACATAAACATATACATTAAATATATAATTTGAATGTTTACATATATGTTCAATACATGTCAGCTAAATGCGTGAATTTTGGAAGCCACTTTTAGAGAGATAGGTAGTGAACATAGTGTGGGGAATTTTGAACAGCAGTCAACAGATTTTACGAATGTATTTGGTAGGCAATGGGGAGTTTTTGAGCAGATTAAGATGGTATGAGTTTATAACAGTAAACACTACACACATAAACAATACACAGTACAACAGTAGCTTTAGAGGGGCTGACGAACCCCCTGAAATGTGTGTGAATGTTGTGGGAATAAGCATACTTCAAGACAGAAGGCTCAGAATTTTCCTGAGCTTCTCAAATGTTTCCATGAGTCCACAATTTGAACAGTGAGTATAATAAATGGAAGAGAAAGTGTGAGGTCCAGAAGACATGGAGAAAACTTGGAAATCACGCACACAAACCTCTTCAACTGGAGTTCAGGAAAGTCTGGTTTGCATGTTGAGAAGAGAGCACACATTTTAAATACATATCAGGCCGGGCTCGGTGGCTCAGCCTGTAATCCCGCGCCTTTGGGAGGCTGAGGTGAGTGAATTGCCTGAGCCGCGGGTTCGAGACCCGTCCGGGCAACTTGGCGAGACCTCATCTCTACAATAAATCAAAAAAACTAGCCGGGCGTGGTAGCACGCGCCTGTAGTTCCAGCTACTCGGAAGGCTGAGGCGGAAGGATCGCTGGAGCCCAGCAGGTCGAGGCTGCGGTGACCGGGAGAGTGAGACTCCAACTCAAAAAAAAACAACAACAAATCAGTGGGTCCTCTTCGACTCGGTGAACCTAATACTTACATTCAGGAGTTTCCAGTGGTGAAATGAGTGAGTAATAACAGGCTGAGCAAAGGAACGGACTTTCCTGTAATACTCGTTTTCCAAAGCTAGGCCTCACTTATCCACCTACGTTGCCAGGAGAGACCTTGGATTTTCATTTCATTACTTTTATCCCTCTTAGTCTGTTTTGTTCCTCCTCCTCTCCTCCAAAAGAAACAATCACCAGTGACCCACCTGTGGGTGGGGACTTGGTTAATGTTGCTCGAGAAAATATCCTAAGTCCCCTTTGTCCACCAGGGAAGGGAAACACACCTCTTTCGTGTTCAATAGCCAAAGAACAAGAATTTCCAGTAAGCGTGTTTTTTTTTTTTTTGAGTCGGAGTCTCACTCACCTCAGCCTCCCAAAGGTGTGGGATTACAGGCTGAGCCACCGAGCCCGGCTGTAAGCGTGTTTTAAAAGTCACAATGACAGGACTAAAAGGAACTCTGCACCCTACCCATACCTAAGACAAGAAATAGGCCAAAACTTAAATAGATTCAACGCCACGTTCCAGCTCAAGTAAATTCCTGAAAGGGTGCCCTCTTCAGGAGGCCTGGGATCCATGGGATAGAATAGTATCTTTGAACATTAGAAAATAGTGTCTCGGATTGCCTGAGCCCACGGGTTCGAGAGCAGCCTGGGCAACTTGGTGAGCCCTCATCTCTTCAATAAATCAAAAAATTAGCTTTGCATGTTACAGTGTGCCTGTGGTTCTGGCTACTTGGGAGGCCGGAGCCCAGCAGGTCGAGGCGGTGGTGGCTGTGAGCGTGCCATTGCCCTCCAGCCTGGGCAACAGAGTTCGTTAGACTCCAACTAAAAAAAAGAAAATATCAGCCTGTAATCCCGCACCTTGGGAGGCTGAGGTGAGTGGATTGCCTGAGCCTGCGGGTTCGAGACCCGCCTGGGCAACTTGGCGAGACCGCATCTCTACAATAAATCAAAAAATCAGCCGGAAGGGGTAGCGTATGCCTGTAATTCTGGCTACTTGGAAGGCTGAGGCGGAAGGATCGCCGGAGCCCAGCAGGTCGAGGCTGCTGTGGCCGGGAGCGGCCACTGCACTCCAGCTTGGGAGACAGAGTGAGACTCCAACTCAAAAAAAAAAAAAAAAAGAAAAGAAAGAAAGAAAATAGTGTTATGAAACTTTTCAGGATCATGAGAACCCAGTGTAAACCTATACTTGAAGGGGCTCCCAAATGTGCATATATTAGCAAAAAGAGATTCTAAGCCCCATTCTCCTGCTTGTTCTTAAAGGAGCCTACAAGTCCTGACACAGCTCTAAGAAAAAGTGCAGGGTGCAGTGGCTCATGCCTGTAATCCCAGCACTTTAGGAGGCCGAGGCAAGAGGACTGCTTGAGGCCAGGCGTTTGCAACCAGCCTGGGCAATAGAGTGAGAACACATCTCTACAAAAAATAAAAAAAAAATAAGCCAGGCATGGTGGCAAGTGCCTGTAGTCCCAACTACTCCGGAGGCAGATGGCCTGAGACCGGCAGGTAGAGGCTGTGGCAAGCCACTATTACACCACTGCACTCCAGCCTAGGTGACAGAGTGAGACCCTGACATAAAAACAACAACAACAAAAGCAAACAAGACAGCAAAGCAGGTGGAATTTTCTTTGGCATCCACTTTTCCTGCTTTCTGCCTCTTGTCTCACCCTTGGTCTCTCTTCCCATTCTCATCCTTATTTCAGGATATTCAGACTACCTACAGTGTCTCAGGGCTCCGAAGTCAAGTCTGTTCATCCAAGCCCACTGATGTATTCATTTAATTACCATTTATTTAGAATCTATTAAGTGTCAGGCACTGTGCTAGCTCCTTGGGGAACCAAAATGGCTGAGGGTCTCCTGCTCTCGAGAAGGCAGAATTTGCCTGAAGTTTGGACTTAAATCTATATACTATTACTTCTTACCCTGGTTGTGTATTAGAATTACCTATGAATTTTTAAAATACAGAAATACTGTTTCAATAAGTGAAGATGGAGTCTGGGGGTTAGTAGGCATTCTCCTATATATTTTGAAAGACCCACAGGTGATTTTGCTGCAAGGTCAGATAACGGGGAAGTAGGGAATCACCAAAGAATTCTGATAGCAGGAATTCTGAACACTTGTGCAGATTTCTTCTAGAAAGAGAATGTTGTGCTGTTCTTCTAACCCTGTTTGATCCTCCTGCTGTTTTTTTGCTTCCAGGTTTTTTAGGTTTCAGTTCTATGCACTTAAGGCTCAAGATTACTCCTACCCATTAAAGTAACTGCATTATTTTTTTAGCCCAGAGGGAAAAAGTGTCTTTAACTGACTTGGTTTTTCTCCTTAAAATAAATTGCTCTTTAAATTTTGTTTAATTGACAAGTTAAATTGTATGTTTTAATGTTTATAGCATTATATTGTTTTAAAGTAAATAACATTGTGGAATGACTAAATCTAGCTAAGTAACATGTGCTTTGCTTCACATAGCTATCACTTTTGTGGTGAGAACCTTTTATACCTACTGGCAGCATTTTTAAAGAATATGATACATTGGTTTTTTTGTTGGTTTGTTTTTTGAGTCAGAGTCTCACTCTGTCGCCCAGACTGGAGGGCAGTGGCACACTCAGGACCACTGCAGCCTCCACCTACTGGGCTCAGGCAATCCTCCCTTCTCAGCCTTCCAAGTAGCTGGAACCACAGGCACGTGCAATGTATTGTTAACAGCATCACCATGCTGTACAATAGATCTCTTGAACTTATTCCTCCTAAGTGAAATATTATGCCTTTTGACCAATATTTCTCCAACACCACTGCAACTACCCCAGCTTCTGGTAGCTACCATTCTACTTTCTGTAAGATTAACTTTTCTAGATTCCACATCTGAGTGAGATCTTGTAGTCTTTGTTTTCTATGTCTGGCATATTTGACTTAATATACTGTTCTCCATAATTACTCCAAGTTAATGCATGCTATTGAAAATTACAGGATTTTCTTCTTTTTTTGAGTTAGAGTCTCACTCTGTCGCCCAGACTGGAGTGCAGTGGCCGCTCCCGGCCACCGCAGCCTCGACCTGCTGGGCTCCGGCGATCCTTCCACCTCAGCCTTCCCAGTAGCCGGAATTACAGACATGCGCTACCACGCCCGGCTGATTTTTTTGATTTATTGTAGAGATGAGGTCTCACTGCCCAGGCGGGTCTCGAACCCGCGGGCTCAGGCAATCCGCTCACCTCAGCCTCCCAAAGGCGCGGGATTACAGGCTGAGCCACCGAGCCCGGCTTCTTTTTTACACGGAATAGTATTCCTTTGTGATAATATACCTTCATTTTCTTTATCCATTCATTCATTGATGAATACTTAGACTGATTTCATACTTTGGCTATTGTGAATATTGCTGCAATGAACTTGGGAATGTGGATATTTCTTCGACATACTGATTTCATATCTTTTGATAATATTCCCAGTAGTGGAATTGCTAGATCGTGTGATAGTTCTATTCGAATTTTTTTTTATAGGAACCCTATACTGTTTTTCATAATGGCTGTACTAATTTACATTCCTACCAATACTGTGTGAGGATTCTCTTTTCTCCATATCCTTCCCATATCTTTCATCTTTTTGATAATAGCCATTCTAGCAGGTGTGAGATGATATCTCATTGTGGTTTTCATTTGCATTTCTTTGATGACTGGGGATGCTGAGCATTTTCTCATATGTCTGTTGACTGACTATCTGTATATTATTAGAGTCATAGTCTGTTGGCTATTTGTATGCAGTCTTCGGAGAAATGTCTATTCAGGTCCTTTGACCATTTAAATTTATTTTTTGAATTGAGGTCTCACTCTGTTTCCCATGCTGCAGTGCAGTGCCATGATTATGGCCCATTGCGGCCTTGACCTCCTGGGCTCAAGCAATCCTTCTGCCTCTACGACTATAGGCACGTGCCACCACGCCTGGCAAATTTTTTTGATTTCTTACAGAGACAGGGCCTTGCTATGTTGTCCAGACTGGCTCCCAGCGCTTGGGCTCAAGCAATTCTTTTGCCTTGGCCTCCCAAAGTGCTGGGATTACAAGCTTGAGCTACCATGCCCAGCCTTTGCCCATTTTTAAACTGGGTGACGTAGTTCATCTTGATCCATGGACTATACCTTCCAAAAGCCCCAGGGAGACCTGAATCAGCAGACTGTAGCAAACCCGTGTATACCATTCTTTTACATTTTAAAACAGAGATGGTTACTGAGAGATGAATGGGCAGTTAGCATCTACAGCAGGGCTATGCCGGACAAAGGGCTGATTCACGTCCTGGGGGGATGGAGCAGGGTGGCACGATATTTTATCACACGTCACAGAATGGCACGCAGCTTTACACTTATGAGTTGTTTATTTCTGAAAATTTCCGTTGAATATTTTCAGACCATGTCTGACCACGGGTCATGGAAACCACGGGAAGCAAAATCACAGATAAGAAGGAAGGAGGGGGAGCTGCAGTGTTCATTTCCTTGCTAGGGAGCTGTTTTGAGTTCCTTACGTATTTTGAATATTACCCCTTGTCACATATATTTTGTCCAAATAGTTTCTCCCATTCTGTAGGTTCTCTTCACCCCGTTGATCACTCTCTTCCTGCGCAGAAGCTTTTGTTTGCCGTCATCCCATTTGTCTATTTTTTTTTTTTTTTTTTTTGAGTTGGAGTCTCACTCAGTCACCCAGACTGGAGTGCAGTGGCCGCTCCCGGCCACCGCAGCCTTGCCTGCTGGGCTCCGGAGATCCTTTCGCCTCAGCCTTCCAAGGAGCCGGAATTACAGGCATGCGCTACCACGCCCGGCTGATTTTTTGATTTATTGTAGAGATGAGGTCTCGCTGCCTAGGCGGGTCTCGAACCCGCGGGCTCAGGCAATCCACTCACCTCAGCCTCCCAAAGGCTGAGCCACCGAGCCCGGCTTATTTTTGCTTTTGTTGCCCATGCTTTTGGAGTCATATCCTCCCAGAATTACTCACTAAGCCATGGTACTTTCTCCGTTTTCTTCTACTGTTTTTATAGTTTCAGGTTTTACATGCAAGTCTTTAATCCACTTGGAGTTGATTTTTGTATATTATATGAGATGTGCCTAATTTCTTTCTTCTGCATGTGAGTATCTAGTTTTTCCAGCACCATTTGTTAAAGAGACTGTTCTTTCTCCACTGTGCATTCATCAACAAATCACTTGGCTCTAGGGGCATGAATTTATTCTGTCCGCTCTATTCTGTTCCATTTTAGCCTATGTGTCTATTTTTATGCCTGGACTATGCTGTTTTGGTTACTAAGCTTTGTAGCATATTTTGAAGTCATGTGGTGTGATGTTTTCATCATACTTTGTTCTTTTCATTCAGGATCATTTTGGCTATTCGGTGTCTTTCGTGGGTCCATCCAAATTTTCGGATTTTTTTTGAAAGAATGTCGTAGGAATTTTGAAAGGGATTGTTTTAAGTCTTTAGATCATTTTGGGTAGTATGGACATTTTAACACGATTAATTCTTCCAATCCATGAACATTAAAATATCCTTTCATTTGTTTGCCTTCTTCCAATTTAGCTCATCAATGTTTTATAGTTTTTATAGTTTTCGATGTAGAGATTTTTCACCTCATTTATCAAATTTATTCCTTAGTATTTTTTTTGTAGCTGTTGCAAATGGAATTGTTTCTTGAATACTTTATCAGACAGTTTGCTGTTAGTGTGTTCAAACACTTCTGATTTTTGTATGTTGATTTTGTATCCTACAACTTTACTGAAAGTTTAAAATTAGTTCTGACAGTTTTTTAGTAGAGTATTTAGAGTATTTAGATATATATATTCATATCATCTGTAAGCAGGAATAATATAATTTCTTCCTTTCCAATTTGGGTGACTTTTATTTCTTTATCTTGCTACTTGTTCTAGCTAGAACCTTTAATACTATACGGAATAGAAGTGGTGAGAGTGGGTATCCTTGCCTGGTTCCGATCTCTAGAGGAAAAGCTTTCAAATTTGCCCCATTGAATATAGTGCCAGCTGTGAGGTTGTCATGTATTGCCTTTATTTTGTTGAGGCATATTCCTTCTATGCCTATTTTGTAAAGAATTTTTATCATGAAAAGATGTTGAATTTTGTCAAATACTTTTTTTGAATCTATTGAAATAATCTATATTTTTTGTCTCTGTTAGTGTGGTGTATCACATTTATTTATTTATGTATGTTGAACCATCTATGTATCTCTGAGATGAATCATCTTGCTCATGGTGAATGATCTTTTAAGTTTGCTGTTGAATTTGGCTTATTAGTATTTTAAGGATTTTTGTATCCATGTCATCAGTAATATTGACCTGGATTCAATTTCCTGTACTATTCTTGTTTGGCTTTGGTATCATGATAATGGTGGCTTCATAAAATGAGTTTAAGACTAATCATTCCAATTTGATTTTTTTAGAAAAGTATGAAAATAATTGGTATTAGTTCTCCTATAAATGTTTGATAAAATTCAGCAGTGAAGTCATCAGATCCTGAGTTTTTCTTTAATGGAGTTCTTTTTATTACTGACTCAGCCTATTTACTGGTCTGTCAAGATGTTCTATTTCTTCATAATTCAGTCTTGGTAGGTTGTATGTGTCAAGAAAATTATCTATTCCTTCTAGGTTATCCTATTTATTGCTATATAATTGTTCATAATAATTTCTTATGATTCTTTGTATTTTTTGAATACATTGTAATGTCTCCTTTTTATTTCTGATTTTATTTGTCTTCTCTCTTTTTTCTAATGCTAGCTAAGGATTTGTTGATTTGAAAAAAATCATTTTAGGCTGGACGTGGTGGCTTTTACCTGTAATCCCAGCACTTTGGGAGGCCGAAGTAGGAGTGTTGCTTGAGCCCAAGAGTTCCAGACTGGCCTGGGTGAGACCATGTCTACCAAAAAATCAAAAAATTAGCCAGGTGGTGCATGCTTGTAGTCCCAGGTACTTGGGAGGCTGAGGCAGAAATATTGCTTGAGTCTAGGAGGTCAAGGCTACCTGGTGAGCTGTACTTGTGCCACTGTACTTTAGCCTGGGCAATAGAGTGAGTCCTTGCTTCAAAAAAAAAAAAGAAAAAAAAAATTCAAAAATGTCTCAACAGTATTGAGACAGTATTTTCTTTCTTTTTTGTTGTTTTAAAGTTTTTTTTGAGTTGGAGTCTCACTCCGTCTCCCAGGCTGAAGGGCAGTGACAGGCTCATGGCCACCCCAATGTCGACCTGCTGGGCTCCAGTGAACCTTCTGCCTTAGCCTTCCAAGGAGCGGGAACTACAGGTGTATGCTACTATGTCCAGCTAATTTTTTGATCTGTTTTAGAGACGAAGTCTCACCAAGTTGCCCAGGCTGGTCTCGAATGCCTGGGCTCACGCAATCCTCTCGCCACTGCCTCCCAAAGTGCTAGGATGACAGGCTGAGCCACCAAGCCCAGCCGTTTTGAAGTTTTAATTGTATTTATTTGTGCTCTGATTTTATTATTTTCCTTCTTCTACTAACTGAACTTAGTTTCATCTTGTTTTTCTAGTTTCTTAAGGTTCACCATTAGGTTATTTATTTGAAATCTTGCTTATTTTTTGACGTATGTGTTTATTTCTTTAAACTTCCCGTGTAGAACTGCTTTTTCTGTCCTCCATAGGTTTTTGAATGTTGCTTCCATTTCTATTTGTCTTAAGAAATTTTTTAACTTTCCTTTTAATTTCGTCATTGATCCATTGGCTGTTCAGGAGTATGTTGTTTAATTTCTGTGTACTTGTAAATTTTCTGAAGTTTCTCCTATTATTGATTTCTAGTTTTAAACTATTGTGACCAGAAAAGATAAAATTTTAATATTTTTAAATTTGTTAAGACTTGTTTTGTGGCTAATATAAGATTTATCCTAGAGAATGTACCTGTGCCATTGAGAAAAATGTGTATTCTATAGCTGTTGAATAGAATGTCCTGTATGTGTCTGTTAGATTTATAAAATCTAGAGTATAGTTTAAGTTCTATGTTTCTTTATTGATTTTTTTGTGTGTGTGAGAAAGTAGGAGTTTTACTAAGAAGACAGAAAAGTTCTTGACAGACAGCAGGAGAGATCCTGAAGCGTCCCTCTTTGTTGATATTTTTGTTTGGATGATCTGTCCATTGCTGAAGGTGGGATGTTGCAATCCCTGCTATTATTGGATTGCAATCTACCTCTCCCTTTAGATCTGCAAATATGTACTTTATATATTTAGATGCTCTGATGTCGGTGCATATATTTACAATTTTTATATCCTCTTGCTAAATGGATCCCTTTGATATTATATAATGACCTTTGTCTCTTTTTCTGGTTTTTTGACTTAAAGCCTATTTTGCCTGATGTAACTACTCTTAGTCTCTTTTGGTTTCCATTTGCATAGAATATCTTTTTCTGTCCCTTCATTTTCAGTTTGTGTGTGTCTTTAGAGGTGCAGAGAATCTCTTGTAGGTAACATATAATTATGTTTTTTTTAAAAAAATACTTTCAGCTACTCTATGTCTTTTGATTGGAGAATATAATTTATATACATGCAAGGTAATTATTGATAAGTAAAGGCTTATTGCTGCCATTTTTGTTCATTGTTTTTTATTGGTTGTAGATCCTTTGTTTCTCCCTTCTTGTCTTGATATCTTGCTTTATGGCTAAGTGATTGTACTTTTGGATTCCTGCTTTTTTTTGGGGGGGGTAAATATACTATATGTTTTTGTTTTGTAGTTAACGTAAATCATACAACAAACATCTTATATTTATAATAGGTTATTTTAAGCTGATAAAAACTAAACTTTATTTTTAACAAAGCAAAAATTCTATACTTTTATTCCACTCTTCCCAACATTTTGAAATTTTGATGTCACAATTTACATCTTTTTTATATTGCATATCTCTTAACAACTTATGGTAGCTTTTATTATATTTAATAGTTTTGCTTTTTAACCTTCATTCTAAGGATATTAGTGATTTATCTACCACCATTACAGTATTAGAGATAGTCCCCAACTTATAATGGTTTGATTAACAATATTTTTACTTTGCAATGATTTTATTGTTATGTAACCCCATTATAAGTGAAGGCGCTCCTAATGACTTATGATGAGTTAATGGTTTCCAGTGAATTGCTTTAGCACCATTTTGGAGTTAAAAAATTATAAATTGAAGCATAAGTCAGGGACTGTCGTGTTGCCAGCATTAAATGCATTTTCAACTTGAAATACTTTAACTTATGATGATAACCCCACCATAATCTGAACATCATTGGTATTCTGAATTCGACTGTGTAGCTTTTCTTAATAAGTATTGAACTTTTAGATGCTTTTGTGTTATTCATTAGTATTTTTTTCTTTAAGCTTGAAAATCTTCTTTTAGCATTTCTTGTAAGACAGGTCTGGTGGTGATGAACTCCTTCAGCTTTTGTTTGTCTGAGAAAATACTTTCCTTCTTTTCTGAAGAAATACAGCTCTGCTGTATTCTTGGTTAACAGGTTTTTTTTCCTGTAGTACTTTAGTACTTTGATAATCCCATTCCTTTCTGGCCTGTAAGTTTTCCTTTGAGAAGTCTACTGCTAGCCATATTGGAACTCCCTTACATGTTATTTGCTTATTTTCTCTTGCTACTTTCAGGATCCTCTTTGTTTTTGATTTTGACAGTTTGATTACAGCATGCCTTGGGGTAGTCTTATCTGAATTGAATTTGACTAGAGATCTTTGACTTTCCTGTACCTGTATATTCATATATTTCTCCAGATTTGGAAAGTTTACTACTACTATTTCTGTAAGTAAGCTTTCTACCCTTTTTCTTACTTGTCTTCTTTAGTTCTTGACTTTAATGTTTAGTTGTTGACTTGGACATTTGGTTTTTGATGCTGTTCCATAAATTCCATATGCTGTTTTCATTTTTTTCTTCTGTGACTGCATATTTCCAAGTAATCTGTCTTTGAGTTCACAGATTCTTTCTTTTGCATGACCGGTTCTGCTGTTGATGATCTCTATTGCACTTTTCACTTCATTTATTACATTTTTAACCTCTAGTATTTCTGTTTTTTTTAAAAAAAATTTCAGTCTATTCAATTTTTTGTTCAGATCACTTATTGTTTTCAAATATTTCATTGAATTGTTTCTCTGTTTTTTGAAGTTTGCTAAGCAGTTATTTAAAATTCTTTGTCCAGCAGTTTATATATTTTCATTTCTTCAGGATCAGATATTGGCACTTTATTTTGTTCATTTGTTAATGTCATGTTTCCCTGATTGTTCTTGATCTTTGTTGTCATGTCTTGATGTCTGTGCATTTGAAGAAGTAGGTACTTATTCCAGTCTTTATAAACCAGTTTTGTCTGAGAAAATTCTGCAATTGGCACAGTGCTATAGTGCATCAGAAGCAGAAGCCTGGAACAGATGAAGGTGGCATGGTGTTGAAACATCTCCAGTAACTGGCTGTCAAAATCCCAGAGCCCACAGTGGCTAGTGCAGTATTGCCAAAAGCCTGGGGCCTGCTGTGGTTGGTGCAGTGCTAGGGCACACTACAAGCTTGAGACCACCCAAGCATCCCTTGCTGCTGAGAGCTATCTGAAGTCCAGGGCCACGAGGTTGGTTCACTAGTGATGTGGATCACAGATTAGATTAACCGTACAAGCCTGAAATCTGGGGTTGTGTGGTCCTGCCTGATACTGAGCGTCAATCTGCAGGTAATGGTCTGGTGTAAAAGACTGAGGGGGTCTTGCCACTGCTGAGTTTTACAGTGATGGACTCTGTATTGGGACCCAAGGCAAGTTCAATTCTGAACTTCCTCTCTTTCCCCAAAGTGGTCAATATCTCTCTTTGCTCTGTGCTGCCTGGGGTTGGGGAAGGAGTGACATAGGTGATGTAAAACTGTCTTTTCCACCCTCTACAATGCATATTTTTGTTATTAGTGTGCCACAACCATGGACTGTGATCTCTCATCTGGTTTTCTTAACTCTTGTGAAGGTATTTTTGTTCATGGAGAGTTGTTTAAGTTGGTATCTCTATGGGGAGTAAACCATTGGAGAGTGCTACTCCACCATCTTGTGCCATCCCTCTTTTTTTTTTTTTTTTTGAGTTGAAGTCTCGCTCTGTCACCCAGACTGGAGTGCAGTGGCCGCTCCCGGCCACCACAGCCTCGACCCGCTGGACTCCGGCGATCCTTCGGCCTCAGCCTTCCGAGTAGCTGGAACTACAGGCGCGCGCTACCACGCCCAGCTAGTTTTTTATTTATTGTAGAGATGAGGTCTCGCCAAGTTGCCCAGGCGGGTCTCGAACCCACGGGCTCAGCCAATCCACTCACCTCGGCCTCCCAAAGCACTGGGATTACAGGCTGAGCCACCGAGCCCGGCCAGCCATCCCTCTTCTAAGTTGCTGTTTTTATCATCTACTTATAGCCCTTATTCCTCCATCAGCATTTAGTATTATAATTCAATAATTCTCAATTATTATTGGGCTTAAAACTTACTTCAGGTACCTACTAGCAATGCCTCTTTCTGGATTCCATACCTAGGGATTCTAATTGAATGGGTTCAAGATATGCTCAGAAATGTAAATCTTTCTACTTTTCATCATGCAGATTTTCAAACAAAAGGTACCAAAAATATCTCTACACCTTCCACCTGAATTCAACAATTGTTGACATTTTGCCATATTTGCATATAGCTCAAGTTGTATGAATGGGTGTTTATTTGAAACTTACTTTCACATGTTTCAACAATATAAACACTTGAAAGGCATTTTAAATATCAAGACACTTCACTCTTAATACTCCAGCATGCATCTCTTAAAAATAAGCATACTTGCCTACATGATGACAATATTATAATCGCTAAGAAAATTAACAATGTTTCCAAAGTATCATCTAGTCTTTTGCATCTTCTGGTTCTAAACTTCTTCTGGAACTAGTTTTCTCTCTCAAGTATTGTAGTAGAAATTTCAGACATTTATGATGTACCAATGAAAGAGATTTTTAGGGAGCAAGCAGGACTTATGAGACAACTCAAATGTTTAAGTCTTAAGTTAACCTCGGATTGATTTCTCAAAGCACAAAAGACAAATGTCTCATCTTGCCAGATGATTCATTCTTCCTGATATACAGCCTGTGCTAAGCCAGAAAGGTCATTTGGCTCCTGGGATCCACTCCCACACATTGATCTTAACTATTAGAAAGGTGAAATGCTCTTTCCTTCCCTAGGAAACTTCAAAGAAAATTCTCTTACCCTTATTTTTACAGTAGAAAATTGACTGGTGAGTGTCAAAGGGCATCTGTATCATTAACTGTACACCCTGGTTTAAGTGATGAAGTTTGTTTCTGTGTAAATGATCAGTTAAATGACTCGTTGCTGTGATTAAAGAGTTAAAATTGTGGTCCAGCGTCAGTCTCCAGGGGTGTAGTAAGAAACAGGGATCATGGGAGTTGTAGTGTGATAATTTTGCATACTCTTTAATAGTGTCTTCATAAAACAGCATCAGCTGCTGCTGCATATGGTGTAATTTTAATATGCTCTTTTAATATTTACAGTGTGCCTATAAAAGATTTCATGACAGCTGGTGGTTCCCGTGGTAATTAATAAATGATAGTACAACTGTGATCAGATGGCTTCAGGAGAGACTCGTAGAATGCTAGCCTTCACAATTCAGGCTGGAGGATGATTCCTGGGTGTAGGACTCTCTAAACCTGACATTGACCCCATTTCATTATTTGGCTACCTGCTTTTATAATAAGAATCTTATCTCCCGGTTCTACCCAGACAGCAAAGAGTGGGATAGGAGAAGGAGGAAGAAATAAGGAGATTGATTGCTGCAATAGGTATGAGCTTGTGAGTGACTTTTTGTTTTTATAATGCAGTTATAGTGAAAGTTACTTGTTGTCTAAGAAAGCAAAGAACAAGGTCATCAACAGAAGTGTGTGTGTGTGTGTGTGTGTGTGTGTGTGTGTGTGTGTGTGTGTATTTACACATGTGAGCTTGGTAGGTATTGCTATCCAAAGCAGCACAGGTAGTTCAGAAATCCGACATGTGGTCAGTACCTTCTAAGTAGTTGGCCAGTCTTTCAGAATTGATTCAGCTGAATTCCTCAGTGGTGTGTTTGCTTGACCCAGGCTGGCTGTTCATCATTACATTCTGAGCCTGCATTTCCCATGGAATTTTCTCAGGCATCTTTGTTGGCTATTGCATCTGTGTGAACCACATTTTTATCAGCTAAGACTAAGACCTCCCATAGGGTGTTAACAGGCAAAATTCTGGAAGGACTAAATTTTTCTATTTATTAAATGTGGATACAATGAACTCAGAGCAGGTCTGTTGAACTTATATATTTGAAAAACAACAAAAGTTAATTCTCTGGAGTGTTTTGAAGCCATAAGATATAACAGAAAGAACTATTTTTATTACTTCTGGTACTGGATTTTCTATAAAGGATTCAGAGATTTACCTCTGTATCCAACATTATCTTCACCTGAATTAAGTGAAGTCCTGTCTCCTTCAGACTTTTCATCTCTCTTCCTGCTGTTGAGCACTCTCTTCTTTCATTTCTCTTTCTGAGAGCTCAGCACTTCCCGCTTTGTGTCCACACTTAGGTGATGAAAGCCATTTCATTTAAACTCTCAGTTTTTCTCCCTACCCCTTCAAAATGTCCCACTTGGTCACTCTCTGGCTCTTCTTTTGCTTCAGACTTTGAGAATTAAGTTATGGTTTATTCTCATAACAAAGATAAACCTCTTACTTGGACTCTTAATTCTCCTGCTCCATACTTTGTTTAAACTCTTAATTCTGCCGGGCTCGGTGGCTCAGCCTGTAATCCCGCGCCTTTGGGAGGCTGAGGTGAGTGGATTGCCTGAGCCCGCGGGTTCGAGACCCGCCTGGGCAGCGAGACCTCATCTCTACAATAAATCAAAAATCAGCTGGGCGTGGTAGCGCATGCCTGTAATCCCGGCTACTCGGAAGGCTGAGGCGGAAGGATCGC
>NW_007098597.1:370253-378353 GCF_000164805.1 Carlito syrichta | reverse complement strand
AAAAAAAAAAAAAAAAAACAAAAAAAAAAACTCTTAATTCTTACTGGTCTTTTGCTTCTTTTGTAACAATCTTGTCTTAGAGACAAACACAGTCTTTCCCATCCTAAAACACAAGCAGGGAACAAACAATTAACTCCTTTTAATACCATCTTCTTACAGCATTAGTCTGTGCCTACCGCCTCTATTTCCAAATAATCACTCTTCTTAGTTTAAATTACTTACTAATAAAAAATTTACTCTGACTTTCCCAGGAAAATTCTAGTCATCAAATCCAATGGTCTTCCCTCGAGCTTCGTGATCAATCTTTCTTCAGGCTTTCAGATCCTTGACCGTCCCTCTACTTGTCCCTCTTTGGACTTCTGCAGATTTATTATCAGCAATGAACAAGGATCAGATTCAGATCCCTCCCCCAAGGACCTTCTGATCACTTTAATTCTTCCTTTGTACTTTTTAGTTTCATCATGCATTAATTCAACCAACCCACTGAACACCTATGGTGGATCTGGCATTGTGGGAGGCAATGGAAAGACAAACACAAAGAAGACTGGAGTTGTTCTTTCATGTAGTTCACTCTCTTTTGGGAAATACATACAGTATAAGAAAACAGATAATTACAATGTGGTAAGATCGAAGATAGACAAGTCAAGAAAATTCTTAGGAGCCCCAAAGAAAGTGCCTAACTTAGACCACTTGTTCCAAAGGAAGAGATTACCAGAGATCAGAAGGATGGGTGTGGAGTTAGCAGCTGAGAGATTGGGAAAATGACAGCCCAGCAAGCAGTTTAGTATTGCCATAAAATACATTGGAAGGAAAGGCTGAAGAGAGTTGGGAGACAGGAGCTGAGGTGAGACTGAAGAGGACAGACCGCGAAGGACCTTTTGTGGCGTGCAGAGAAGGTTTCATTTCACAGTAAAGACAGGAAGCAGGGCGATGAGAGTAATTAAATCCACTTTTATGGAAGGGACATTGGGCAGAATAGATGGAATCAGGGCAAGACTAGTGGTTGGAAGGCTAGTACACCTGCTCTAATGCAAGTGAAGAACAGTCACCACCCGAACGAAGGCAGTGCTGTGGAAAAGCAAAGGTCTTGTGGATGCGAACCTGACAGGGTCTGGTGGTTGAGTGTGAATGGATTGAGAGGCAAAGAGAAGAGACAGTCTTTGGTTTTGAGCTTGGACAACAGTTGTTTCTGGAATTACAATACTGGGGGAGAAATCGAGTTGGAGCGGTAGTGAAAGATCAGTTTTTGAACACGTTGAGTCTGAAGATTTGGGGAATGTGAAGAACATTCTTTTTGGGCCTGCCAAAACTGGGTTTTTCTCCTTGCTTTGACATAGGGCTCTTTTGATTTTTAAAATTCCAATGCGGTAAACATTTGGGGAGCAGCAAGATATAAAAACCAGTGAGAAGGCTTTATATATATTCTTATTTCTTATCCAAAGCAACGTTTAAATCATACTTAGATGTTACCCAAACTGTCTTTAGCCTACTACCTGAGAATTGACTGGCTGAGTCAATTCTCCTGCTAGATTCCAGTCTAAATGCTTGATGCATATTGATTCATTTGGTCGTAATACAATTGATATGATGACTATTATCCTTTTTTACAGATGAGAAAATTGAGGTATCAGTAATTAAGTAAGCATACACTTAGAAGTGTTAGAGTCAGGAAACAAAAGCAGGCAGTCTTTCTCTGTACTCTTTTCTGATTGAGAGTTTCCAATCACTCACAAAGCAGGGATCCATAAACCCTGACACTTGGGAACCAAATACAACCTGCTGCCTGTTTTTGTAAATAAAATTAGATTGGTAAATAACCATGCTCATTGAGTTACATATTGTCTATGACTGCTTTGCAATCCATTGGCAGAGTTAGAATAGTTGCAACAAAGACTGTTTGACCCACAAAGCCAAACTATTTATAGAGGATGCTTTAAAGAATGTGTTTGCTGACTCCTTACCCAAAATATCCTAGACCCTCAAGTTGGCATTGTTCCCTTAATGCATGGGAGCGGACAAGGACAGAGGTATGGTCTTTGGCCTTAGAGCCGAATCTCTGCTTGATAACTTCTCAGTCAAGGGAGAAACTTCTGATCTTTTTAAGAAATCATTCCCTCTTCCTGTAGTGGAAATTGTTGGCCAATGATAAAACCATTGACAACTTTCTTTTTCTTATCTGGAGTACAAAGTGATAAGTTTCTCCTAAGCTGTTAATGGAGACATCATGGGGATATATATATATTTAAAGGACATATGAATTAAAAATAAAAGGAGCACTAAGCAAGAAATTAGTAGATATTTTTGAATGTCCTTCCATACAAATAACAAGTATCTTAGAGGAAGAGGGGGAGGATGATTTAACCTAACTTGTGTAAGAACAATGGTACTCTTATTTTTCATGACTGGTCCTAAAGGTTTTGTACCCATTTGAGCCTTAAAACCAATATCTAGGTGAGGCTTCTTTGGAACTCAATAAAGAGCAGGGCCAGATGTATTAACCTGGAAGCAACTGGAATATAGGAGACTCTTGAATTATTTCTTTATCTGATCTATATTGTTTCTCAAGATGCTGCCCCATCTCTCTTCTCTTACTACATCTCTTTCTTGGGGTCCTAACCCACTCTTATGATCTCAATTGTTCCTGCTAGTGGAGATCTCTTGAAGCCATATCACAACCTTGAACTTGCTCCCCTAGTTCAACCCTAGAAGTCCATCTTATTTATCTATTGTTATGACATTAGTCTCTTTTGCTAATTTCTTCATAATAAAATATCTCAATGAAAATCTCACTCAAGAGCTGTTCTGCATGCAAAGAGACTGACACCATGAAAATCACTTCATTTTTATATGTTCTTTACATTTAACAAGAAAAGATTTTTTTAAACAATCATCTTTCTAGACCCATTTTACTTCCTCATTGTCTCAGGACTCTGTTAATTCCGCTTATTTAAATTGAGCTGTTGTCTAAATAGACTCTACACACATGTTTAAAAAAGTCAATTTTTCCTATGCTTTCTACCTCAATCCACATTTTTTTTCAGAGGGATTGGCATGACCAGTTCAAAGTATCACTTCCGCATTGGGAGAGTTCCCATATGAACTTAGAAAGGGAGACTCTTGCCTGCAGAACCTTGAATTTGAGTCCTGACAATGGAAGACTATTATCATCAAATGGGTTGTTAAAACTTAATCAACAAAAGACTACCAGGAATAAGTCTGGAGCTGAACAATATTAGATTTATTGCCTTGCAGGGAGGGAGGGCCCTCCTAGACAAGAGCGAGGAGGGAGGTATCTTTTGTAAATTGAACTTCCACAGAAGAATTCTGGAGTCCCAGGAAGGTAGGGACCTATTTCAGATTGGTTGTTTTGAGGTGAGATTAGGAAAAACAGGAAATTAGGGGTTTTTGTTTGTTTGTTTTTGTTTTTTGTTGTGAGTTGAAGTATCACTCTGTTGCCCAGACTGGAGTGCAGTGGCATGATTACAGCTCACCGCAGTCTTGACCTCCTGGGCTCAAGCAATCCTTCCACCTAAGCCTCCCAAGTAGCTGGGACTGTAGGAGCATGCCACCATGCCTGGCTAATTTTTTTATTTGTTTGTAGAGACAAGGTCTTGCTATGTTGCCCAGGCTTCATGAAAAGAGGTAATTATGTCTTCATGAGGTGATGATGGCTGCACAACTGGGTATCTCTAGTAATAAATGAAAACAGCAAGCAGTCTGGGTATTTTTGGGAAGACGTCAGTAATCACCCAAAGAGGGGGTCATTACCACATTTTATAATTGCCACATGACCTTGGCAAAAGCAGTGTTTCCTGTTAACTTTGCAGCTGGCTTTATGTGTCTGTCCTTTCAGCTTGGTTAGTGGCAGGACTTCTTTTCCTCTTTCAATCCAAATTGATTTTTCATTCTTTTAATCCTGAACAGATTTTAACTCTCTTAGTGCCCTGGACTCTTAACTCACCTGGTCATTCACCAGGATATGTTTCCCCACTGGCACTTAACCGAGTGTAAGAATCTCAGGTTCTTACTAATAGAAACGTCTAGATTTAGTAGCAACTTCTAGAGCAAATATCAAGAAGCCCTAAAGAGTTGAGGCAAAGCCACGTGGCTTCACTCACAGGTTCCAATTTAGAGTATTTAGAACATTTTCAGATGCCCAACTACTCTGCCTTTTGATAATGCCATAGTCTTTTTCCTCTTAGAGCAGATCACTGCCTTTCTCCCAAAGCCTAAGGACTCCTCACTGGGAATAGTATTGTTTCTGTGGCTCACTGTGGTTTGACTGTCCTACCTTTCCATCCTCTCTATTTTCCCATGCATTCTCCACTTGAGCCACACCAGATGGACCGTCATACTTTCATGTCTCGCCAGAAATTTCTTTCCTCTCTTTGTCCCAGTCGAAATCTTATTCTCACTTGCCTGCTAAAAGAACCATTCATCTCAAAGACACCCTGACCCACCCTGCTGAAACTACTAGTTTTTTGTTTAGCATTCCCATAACACTTTGCTTGTAAGTCTGTTTGGCATTGTTTTGTCTGCTCTAAGCAGTATTTTTTTTTTTTTAAAGAGTTTTCCTTGATATTTAAAAAACAAACAAACTTTCTTCTACCTACTCTCTACATTCAGTAAAGTTCTTAGCCTAAAGTTTATAGCTTCCTTGTGATTCTTTGGAGGCGTAGGACTGTGGGGTAGCTTATGAAACTTTATAGGTAGTATATTCATGCATGTTTATATATATTTTTGTGTGTCTGTGTGTACACTTTGCAGGGAGAGGGTGCACAACTTCCATCAGATGTTCAAAGAGATGTGTAGCTCACAAGAGGTTAAGGATACTTTTAGAATACTAGACTGTTGTGAAACGGGCATCTGCCACTCAAACAGATGGGGGAAATGACTGGAAGCAACCAAGAAATCACGAGTGTGCATCATATTTGGGCACTTAGGGCATGGTACCCAGCTGGGCAGGTGGAGAACGCCACTCACCCAAAGCTGCCAAGATCTATTAGCCAGTATTGATTAAACTCTGGACTGCACTGACTTTTGGAAATTGCACTAAAATCTAGTCCTCCCAAGTCACAGTACAGAAGCGTAGTAGTTGGCTGAGTTTATCCACATAAATGCCCTGACCATGCCTTTGTTAGAAGCTGAATTGACAATGACAGCAATGCTATTTATCCGTGTCTATTTTTCCTATTCCCAGATAAATATTAGTTTGATTAATAATCATGTTTCCGTTTGTCACAGGCACCATGGAGTAGACTAGAATTCCGGAGGGAGAAAATAGTGTGTGACATATCCCTTTCTTCCATCCATACAGTAACAAAAAGCTCTTCAAAAAGATTACCTGATGCCATATCTCCCACATGCCTACATTGTGGCACAGGTGTCTGGATGTGTGGGTTGCAGTACAGTACAATCAATGCTCAGCATGAATGACAGAACTAGACGACGTGACCTTTAGTGTAAGGGATAGGCAAAACCTTAATTATATTGCTTAACTGCCCATGCTAAAAAGGTACATAATGTTTTTCCTGCTATTTCTCTCCTTCCATGCCTTTCCTAGAAAATTCTCTGTAAAACTGATTTGACTGCTAGGAGAGAGGTTAACTAATTTTTTAAAAAAGGATTGAAAAATCTGTACCCTTCCAGTTGTCATATACACTGATGTGCCTGTCAACTACTTCTCATTTGGGCACTTTGGATATCATTTGACACAAATTATTCCCTCTCACAGAGGCATTTGGAGAGAAACAACATATTATACAATTCAGGTAGCTGGATTAAGGGGAGGAGTCCATATTTCTTTTCCTTCCAAGTGACTCCTTATTGGTATTATTTCCTTCTTTTCAAACAAACCAAGTAACGAAAATCCTATTGCATCAAATATATTAGAAGATTATGGAGAATTCTTTCCAAAGCAATTGTGACCAGCCTTCCAACCTGACTGAGTGAAGGAGCATGTTAACCTAGAGGGCAATAAAACCTCCATGTGGTCACATCAAGCCCTACCACTGGGATATAAAACAATAACCTAGGTCAGTTACTCTGAAACTTGAGTGTGTATTAGAATCAACTGGGAGGCTTGTTAGAACATAGATTCCCGGGTTCTGCCTCCAAAGTTTCAAATAAATAGATCTGGAGTGGGGATGGAGAACCTGGAGTTCTCACAAGTTGCCAGGTGATGCTGATGGTGCTGGTCTAGGGGCCCATTTTGATGGCCACTCATCCAATGAAGTCCTTAAGGTCACAAGTGTTTGTATTAGTTCAGAAACCAAGACGAAATGCATTTTGAAATTCTTAGCAATACATGGTATCTTAAGGGCCCCCAAACAAGCTACAATGTGTGCAATAGTCCAGTGATGAGAGAGAACTCTGGGCTGCAAGATTTCAGTTCACTCTCAAATTTGGATAGGTTCTAGATCATCAGAGAGCACTGAATTCTAGGATAGGGAAATGAACCAAGTTAGCTGGCGTTAAGGCTGGAGAGGTAGGTAGAAATTCATTTCTGGAGGGCTTTCATTTCCATCTTATAAGGAGTATACGTTTTATGGACCAGGTAATATTTCTTCTATCCAGCACTATCTTCTCCCCTGGCATGTTGGGCACAAAGATCTACCTCCACATTATAGCAGGCAGTTTTTTTTTCTTTTTCCTTTCTTGAGTCGAGGTCTCACTCTGTTGCTCAGGCTGGAGTGCAGTGGTACGAACACAGCTCACAGCCTCGACCTCCTGGACACAGGCAATCCTTCCCCCTCAGCCTCCTGAGTAGCTGCGACTCCAGGTGTGAGCCACTACGCCTGACTAATTTTTTAATTTCTTTGTAGAGATGAGGTCTCACTATGACGTCCAGGCTGGTGGGTCTGGAAACCCTGGGCTCAACCAATCCTCTTGCCTCCGCCTCCCAACATGCTGGATTACAGGCCTGAGCCACCGGGGCTGGCGCTGCAAACAGTTTAGCCTCCCCAAAGTACTATGAGGCTGGGAAGTGGGGTGACAGGTGTTAGTCTGTCTCAGGTGTCTGGTGAAGATACGAAATAAGACTGCGAGGTGGATTCTTTGCGTTGTTGATTCAATTTACTTTTCCTAGGCTGCAGGGATGGCAGAGCTGGCAACTCTTGGTGGTCTCCTGAAATAAGAGTAAAGCTTGTTTAGGTATGGATCCAGGCTGGCGGCCCAACAGAGGGTCTGAAGCGGATACAACTGTGCATTGACAGGGTGGTGCTCTTCAATCATTAATATGCACCCGTAGGAGTCACCTGGAGATCTCGTGTATGTGTGTGTTTTAAATATTCGAGGGTGGGGACCCCGCCTCTTTTTAAATTATTATTTTATTGTAAAGATGTGGAGTACAATTCGGGATTAGGTATACAAGGGGCCATCATGCCGGTGAAGTCTGGGCCTCCCTTTGGGCCCCGCTTTGCCTGGTTTGAGATCAGGTGCCCTTGTGGAGGCTGTGTCCCCACCCCCACCCCGGTAGTATCCTGCTACTTTGGCAACCCTTTCTTAGAGTATTGTGGTGAATATTCAAGGTCCACTTATGAGTGAGACCGTTCTTCGTTTCTGTGCTAGATCGTTGAGTATGATCGACTCTGAATCCAGCCAAGTGGCCGCGAAGTCCACATAGTTGTCCTTCTTCACGGCTGCGTAATATTCCATCGTGTATCTGTACCACTTTTTTTGAAAGTAGGACTTATTAAGACAGAAAAGCTTCCACAGCGGGAGGGGACCCGAAAGAGGTTGCCCGGACCACATTTTATTTTTTTTAAAAATCCAGTCCAGTTTCGACGGACAGCACGGTTGGTCCCGTGCTCCTGCCATCGCGAACAGTGCTGCAACGGACACGCGCGGGCAGGTGGCTTTTTTGCAGGGTGATGTGAGTTCGAGAGCGCGCATTTCCCGCAAGACCCCGGAGGATGCGGGCGCCGCAGCCGCACTTCGCAGCAAGGCCCCGCGGGACCCGCAGCTCGCCAGGCGGGGAGGCCCGCGCGCCACATCCGCGGAGGAAGTCCTCTCTCCCGTCTCTCCGGGCGCGAGCGGCGGGGACCGGGCGAGCCAGGAGGAAGGCCGGCCGAGCGGCGCCGGGCGGGGCGGGGCGGAGGC
>NW_007098597.1:284251-369767 GCF_000164805.1 Carlito syrichta | reverse complement strand
GGAGTGCAGAGTGGCAGCCAGGCCGAGGCGGCTGAGGAGGACGAAGCGCGAGCTCGAGAGGCGTGTCCGTGGGTCCCAGGCCTGCTGTGCGCTGGGAAAAGTTCGCTGCTCTCCCGGCGCCGAGAATCTTGTGAGGGCGCGTCGCGAGCACGTGATGACTGTGTCGCGTGTGCGTGCGGCGCTCCTGCATGAAAAGGCTTTGGGGGCGATGGCTCGTGAAACTCTCCGGGTCTCGGGAGGCTGTTTTATTTGGAAGGGGCAGTTCGGAGGCGCTCTGTCTTTCGGCAGTGGTGCTCTCTTTTGGAAGCAGAAGGTTTTGGAAGAAGGGTTGAAGCGAGCCCCACGAGAGTTTGTGCGGTGGGAAGAAGAGCCGGGTTCCAGTCCCTTTTCCGTCACTGTCCGGCTGTGGGGGCGGGGGGCGGGGGTCAGTGACCCGGGGGGTTGTCTGTGCGGCTAGGGCGTCAGACCGAATTCCCTGAGGCCTGTTTTCGCGTTTCCCATGCCGACTTAGCAGATGCCCCACGTTTGTAAATAATGTAGGGCTCTGACGTGTGTGGAAGGTGCATTGAAGACGTTTGCCTTACAAAGGATTAGTAAAATTAGCTCGAGGTAGAAGTTAAAAGTGTACAGTTCCATAACTGTTTTGGTATGGCGCTATTCCAGAATGCATCATTTTTGATGCAGACAATTATATTGGTTCTTTTCAAACTTGAGCTTTCTTTTAAACCTAACATACTTGAGAAGCTGTTGTTGGGAGTAAATGAAATTGAGCATCATTTTTTTTTTTTTTTTGAGTCGGAGTCTCCCTCTATCGCCCAGACTGGAGGGCAGTGGCCGCTCCCGGCCCCCGCAGCCTCGACCCGCTGGGCTCCGGCGATCCTTCCGCCTCCGCCTTCCGAGTAGCCGGAACTACGGGCGCGCGCTACCATGCCCGGCTGATTTTTGATTGATTGTAGAGATGAGGTCTCGCCAAGTTGCCCAGGTGGATCTTGAACCCGCGGGCTCAGGCCATCCACTCACCTCAGCCTCCCAAAGGCGCGGGATGACAGGCTGAGCCACCGAGCCTGGCTTGAGCATCATTTAAAGAGGGCGGTGAGAACTGTGTCACTTTGTCTATCTCTGGGTTGCTTTGCTTAATGAAAGAAAGTTGAGCATTTACAGAAGCATATGTAGAATCTTCAGCTTAACAGTTGGTTCTAAGACTAGAAGTAGTAATCAGTGAATCATAAGATTTTTGTTTCTTATTTGCCTGCGGTCTCATTTCTTTAATTCATAGTGACTGTTTCATAACCTGTGGAAAAGTGCATGAATAAAGCCACCGCGGAGCGAAGAAACTGATTGAGACGTCTAGTAATGTCTCCATGGAACTTTGTTCTGGAATTGTAACTGAGTGTGAGTCAATGAAAACTTTTCCAATGTAGGAGGTTACACAGTGTCAGGCGTAACAGGGAAAGCAAAGGAAAAGCTACTTTTAGTGCCAAGAGGTCATTCCCTGAATTCATTTTTTGCTTTTATGTGAAGGAATATACACATTGTATTTTGTTTTAGTAACACATTTGGGCTCAGACTCTCCTTTTCATCTGTGCTAGGTATTAAAGGCACCTGAGCATCTAGTAAAATAATCAGTGCATAAATACCTCTTATTATGGCCGGCTGCATGAAATATAAGTGAAAGGCAAGAATAATCAAGAAACAATCTTTTTATTGTTAAGATGGAGATTTGTTGGTTAGGAATTGCTGATAAGTAGTGGCAACCAGCGTAGTTCAAGAAGCGCATCTGTGTAGACACGTGAAGCAGCCCCGTGCTGGTTCTTCACTGCCTGACGGAAGATACTCAGTGTGGTGGCTGTGCGTATTTACTTGTTTCCCTTTCTGGCTCTTCCCTGGGCAAAGGTGTGGCGTTTTCAAAGTTTGTCTCCTGCCCTCCAGACCTCCTTCTCCCTGTGCTGTTTCTCTCAGGGTAGATCAGCCTTCCCTTTTCCAGAAACTGAGTAGGCATCTGCTCTCTGCACCCGTCTGTTGCTCCTTCCGCAAAAGGGCAGGCGAGGTAAAAATTAGTATTTTGCCATTCACCGATTAATTTTATTCTAATTCTGAGTTAAAATGCTTGAGTGTGAGCTCGGCGAGGTTTCTGATTTTAAGCTTCTCATCTGTAACTATGGAACGAAGAACTTGTTCACCTGCGGCAGGATTTTTGTCTCTAGCGAGCAGGCAAGGAGAGGTTTTTCTCGTGGTGTGAGTGTTCTGAAATCATGCTCACTTTGGTAAAGCCTGGTGTGAAGGAAGTCTAATTTAGTCTTCATGCAGTGGGTACTAGAAGGTGAGTAGCTGGCTTTGCTTCCCTCTTGGGAGCGCATCCTTGGTTCACATCCAGGAAAAGCTCCTGCCTCTTCATTTCCGGCTTGACTGGGTCTGAAGGTTTTTCCTCTTGCTGTTTTTTGGAGCAAAGGTCATCAGTTGCTGCCTGTTCATACCCGTCGGTTAGTCTTGCCTCTCCTATTTTGCCGCACTCCGGCCTTCCTGAATGAAAGTCCTCACGCCAGCATTTAATAATGACCAAAACACTATTTGGCGGCCTTTAACTTATATCAGCCCATACCTTCTGAGTTATTTCTGCTTCTGGTTAGGAGATTCTGATGAAGCATGTCATTGTAGCACAGTGTTGTTAATAGAAGTGTTTGCATTCATTTTCACTCATGAGGCAGGTGCACAGGAAGAGCAAGTTTGTGTGAAGAGCAACCGCTTCTGCTCAGTTTTGCCCAGAATGTACTTATTTAAGGACTTGTTTTGCGCAGGGGACTCTTGAAACCACTGATGGTGCAAGCACATCATGCTTTGCCCACCCTGCGGCCCCACACCCCCATTTTTACCGTCTTCCTGGACAACTTCGCAATTGAGTCAGAATTTCCTTCTTTAATTATACATCTTTATTAGCTTCTGAAATCAAGTGCTGATTTTCTTCCACACTTTATTCTGTAGCTCCCCAGTCGTGCTCTTACCTGAAAAAGATTTAGTCTAGGGACTTCAGTCATTCTATTTTAGATGAAATTTTTCTACTTGAGGAGACCCCAGGCCGACATGTAGAAATGCAGCTTCCCTACATGCTCATCGTGGTAGGATACTAGCTGAAGGACTGTCATAGCTAAGGTTTTTCTCTGACAAGCAGCAGTTCACAGACTTTGATGTTAGAGAAAGTGGATAACTCAGGTACTGTTAAATTGTATCATTATTTTTTATGATGGGGACTCAGAAACATTGTTTCCTTCTGGAGTTTGTAAAACTGGAAGTAAAACTGACCTTAATGTTTTCCTTCTTCTCTTCTCCATTCCCTGTAAAGTTAACCATTTTAGAGACTTGGCTTCTCTGCCAGGTAGTTTCTCATTTAAGCGGGATAACTGCCCTGTAAGTGGACATTTTCTTTTTTGAGTGGGAGTCTCACTCTGTCGCCCAGACTGGAGTGCAGTGGCCACTCCCGGCCACCGCAGCCTCGACCCGCTGGGCTCCGGTGATCCTTCCACCTCCGCCTTCCGAGTAGCCGGAATTACAGGCGCGCGCTACCATGCCCGGCTAATTTTTTTATTTTATTTTAGAAATGAGGTCTCGTCTGCCCAGGCGGGTCTCGAACCTGCGGGCTCAGGCAATCCACTCACCTCAGCCTCCCAAAGATGCGCGATTACAGGCTGAGCCACCGAACCCGGCTTAAGTGGACATCTTAACCTCCATTTTACAGATGGTCAAACTAAAGCTTGAAAAGAAATTAACACTTGGAAAGCAAATAAGAGGTTGTGCCATAATTTGAACATAGCTCTCTATTGTCGCATCGATAGAATGTTGATTTTCTACTCTGTTGATAATAAACTGAATACCTAGATGACATTTAAAAATTGGATTACCTCATTGGCTCATTATTAGAGAGGCAGCAAGAGCTTCATATTTTAGGTAGAATTATTTAACTGCTATGTTTGACCAATTTTTTGAGTAGAATAAAATATGACAAACAGGCTTTATAAATAGTTTAAGGGTATGTAGCTGTAACCATTTTCTTAATTCGTTTTTGGTTATAATAAATACATTTTAAATTTCATATATTCATCCAGTGTATTAGCTGTTTTCTCTTGGCATTGTGACAAAAAATTTTTTTGGTGTGTTTGAAAACTTACCGACTAAATTGTTGATCCTATTCTTTCAGACATAGCAATGTTAAAAATATTTAATGGCATTTTAACTCTGAACTTTGGAGTTTTTTGTTATTCCCCAAATTTTTGGATTTTTAAGCCTATCGTTACTTTTATACCACATAGATAAGATTTGATTTCATAGTGGTGGTGGTTGTGGTGCTCTAGCACTGAGATGTTCATCTTACTTCAGATGGTGTGTCTGCAATGTAAAATAGAATTTTTCTTGATTTTAAGCCAGTGGGTGACTGGGATTTGACTCACAGATAATTGGCCCGTCCTATTACCTAATAATGTTACTAACAGAAACTACTGCTTTGATGAAACATTAGGAAGCCACTCTAGAGTCATAACCTTCGCAGCATGATTGACTTTGACCTTGTTTCAGAGCATTTTGTTGTACCACATTTAATTCTCCTTGAAAATTTTTATGGAAGAAAATTTGTTCATTTGCAGAGGGGTAGCAACTCTAACTTTGTCATTCCATGTTTTGTCTCTAAGAAGCAAAGATGCAGCTAGGGAGACCACTTTAAAATAGCTTAAAACGTTAGAGTAGAGACAAATTACACTTGACAATCTAACAATCATGGGCCGTAGGAAAATTGACTCTGGGAGAAAATGCAGATTTTTATTTTTTCTTTTTCTAAATTTATAAGAGGAATGAAAATATAGTAATGATAATTTTGATGCGTTTCTCACACCTCCAGTATGAATAGTTTGCCTTTGCTGTGGTAAGCAACGTGCTTAACAAACTCCTTAACTTGTCCTTTGTTTCCTGTTTTGGGGAATAGTACCTTCACCTAGACCGTAAGCCAGAATTGAGGGAGCCATCCTAGAATCTGCTTTTGCTTCCAATTGATCACTAAGTCTTACCAGTTTTACTCATGAAGTTCTCCTGGACTTGCCTCCTGTCTTAAGAGTCACTTTCTCTCTCTCTCTCTCTCTCTCTCTCTCTCTCTCTCTCTCTCTCTCACTTTCTGTTCCCCTTAAAAGTTACTTTTGGGGTGCCTACCCCATGTGCATTCATTTCTTGCCTGAGTAACATCAGCCTGCCTTGTTGTATGTGGTCAGTCTCAGTGCTTTATCCATCCACCCACATACAGTCTTCAGACTTTTAGAGTTCTTCCCAAGATGTGAATTTGATCATGGCATTCTACTGCCTAAAATCCTTCAGTGATTTTCCACTGGGTTCAGGGTGAAGTCCAAACTCATTGGTGTGGTTTAACAGTGTTTTTCAATCTGAGGATTGTGCTCTACCCAAGGGTCAGTTATTCATATATTTCTGTGTGTACTAGTAATGTTATACAGTGTATTTCTTACAGTTGGTGTGGTCAAAAGGTTGGACATCTTACCCCTTTCTTCTATATGCAGTGATTCTGGTTGTTACAGTTTACTTAGATTTTTCTTCCTGCTTCTGTACCTTTGCTTATTCTGCTCCGTTGGTCAAAAGAACATCCCTTCTTTATCTGGTTAACTCACAGCCTTCCCTCTCTCCAGAAATCTTTCTCCAGGAGTGTACCCATGAACCAATATCCTTACTGTATGAGATGCATTTTTGCCCTCCTGCCCTCTATTTTAACTTGTCTTACATAGTATTGATCTTATTCGTTTATTAGTCTGTTTCATGAGGATAGAGCCTGTCTCTTTTTCATTTATATCGTGTCAAAGCACAGTATATACAGTAGTCAATAAATGTTGATTGAATTATTACAGCAGTGAATCAGTATATGTTACGTATAATGCAGATTGTTATTTCTTTAAGCTTTAATTGTCGTAACTAATGTTTATGTTTAACTCTTACTAGTTTAATTACAGGAGAATAGCTTTTCTTAAAACATTTTAAATTAAAACTTTAAGCTCTGTTCTTTATCAGTTGTGATTAGATCTAGCAGATTCTGTTGTTATCTTGTGATTTGTGGTCAAGGAAGTTTGATGAAGCACAAATGCTGGACACATAATGCTTATTTGATTTTATGGGAATTGGGTGGTTTAAAAAGAGATCTTTCATGTATAATGGTAATCAAATGCAAATTCTGGGTCGATGGGTGGGATTTGAAAGCACAGAATCTTATGGAGTTGAATTATTTTTTTCTTACTTATAAACTTAAAACCTTTGTAGTTGACATTTTTACAGTTAGAATATTAAGTTGCTTGAAGTTTTTGCCTTTGTGAGAAATCATTATTTGTTAAACCATTAATAGGTTCTCATGGAGAATTGTTACTGAAAAGAGATCCATTTGGTGGGATGTGATAATAATAAAGAATGAGTCAAGAGAAAATCTCTAAATGCAAGTACCAGAAAAATTACAACACATCTCAGTGAATTTGCGAGTGGTAAGTTGCATTTGATTTTACATGAGAATATATTTTTGGATCATGTGGCATAGTGTCCTTGGAGTCTTGTTAAGTTTAGATGTACTTAGTTTGTTAGCAAATGTCATTACTTTATGTTTATTTTAAAGTTTTTATACTAAATTTTAATAAGCCTATTTTCTTAGAGAAGACTCTTCCATAGAGAAATATCATCTGTAAATAATATGATTTCAGAAACGTATTTCTAAACTGTAAATCATATATGTCTTTACAGCCAATCCTTCTGCACTTCGTTTTAAACAATACTAATTTTAAAAGTATGCAGTATAAGGATACAATATAGTGATAAAGAGAGGCTTAAATTAAATATTTTATTTGTAAGGTTGGTGTTCCTTAGGCTATCTTTGTATTTTAGTTGGTTGAAAAGAATTTAGAAATGCACATTTGTTGATAAATTGTAACACATAAAAATGTGAGAGCCTTCCTTCTCACTACTTTTTCCTCAGCCCATTGATAACCATTGTTAACAATGGCTGATGTGTGTTTCTTCTAGACTTTATTTCTATGCATATGCAGAGATTACTTTACGTGTATTTTTTTCTAGCAAAAAATGTTATACATACTGTTCTACGACTTGCTTCCTCTCCAACATTTGAAATAACTATATCTGAATGCCCTTCACTTAGGTCCTAAAACGAATCTTTTACTGAGCTTCATCACATACTCATCTATGTCTCTGTCCTTTCATCAGTCCACTTTGTTATTTTTGGGATCCATTTCAAAGTAAATTGCAGACATCAATACACTTCCCCCCTACATACTTTAGTATACATATCATTAACTAGAGCTCCTTATTGTTTTACAGTTTTTTTAAAGGTTAATTTACATACCATGAAATGTACCAATACTAAGTGTACATTTGCTAAGTTTTTTGATGAATGTATGCACCTGTGTAGCTCAAGCTCTGTATCAAGGCAGATCTTTATTAGCACCACAGAAAGTTTCCTTATACCCCTTACTAGTCTATCTCTATCCCCTCCCCTCCTGAAGAACCAGTTAAGATAGTGTGTTGTGGGTAGTCATGTGCAGAGCTAGACCTGCCTGACTCCTTTTCTTCCTTTTTTTTTTTTTTAATTGCAATGACTTGGAAATTGTCTACATTATGGGTTTGATCATTTCCCTCCCTCTACATGAACATTTAGGTTGTACCGTATTTTTTGTGATTATAAAAAGAGCTGTATCCTTGTACTTCTTGCATGTTTAGATATTTCTACGGTTTCATGAATACTTTTGTAGGTATTACCAAAAGTAAATCTGCTGGATAAAAGGGTTTTACCGTTTGATACATATTGCCAAATTGCCCTCCCAAGATGATCGTATCAGTTTACATGCAAACCAATAATGTATGACAGTGACTTTTTTTTCTGTGCCCTCAACATTGGATACCATCTGTCTTTCTAAAGTTTTTCATTACAATAGATGAAAAATATACCTAGTTATTTTACATTTTCCTAATCAGTAATGATTAGGCATTGGATTGCTTTCCTCTCTGTGAATTGCCTCTTTGCATGCCTCTTATAAGTCATGTGTTCTAATATTTTTTTCAGGAATATTTTATCTTTTAACTTTGTTTTTGCTGTGTTTGGGGCTTCAGAAATGTTAATTTTTATTAATATGTGGTCAGACATGGCTTATGGCTCTTGGTTTTGAAGGTCTTCCTCGTTGCAAGATTATAAAATTACTTGCTATTTTTTTCTAATAAAATGAAATTTAGAAGAAAAAGAGAAATCACTGTGAACTGAGGTGCTGGGAAAACTTTCATATGGAAAATAAAATTCAAATTAGCCTTGAAGTATGGGTTAAATTTAAATAGAGTAAGCAGAATGGTAGAGATAGTTTAGACAGGAGGAATGAGTGATGGAATTTTTTTTTATATTCATGGAACAGTAATGAGACCATTTTAGCTGAGGTGGAGAGTCATATAAAACTGTTTAAAGGCCAGGTGTGGTGGCTGAAGCCTGTAATCCTACACTTTGTGAGACTGAGGTGAGGGGATTGCCTGAGCCCATGGGTTCGAGAACAGGCTGGGCAACTTGACAAGACCTCATCTCTACAATTAAAAAAAAAAAAAAAAAAAGTTAGCCAGGTGTGCAGTTCCAGCTACTTGAAAGGCTGAGGTGGAAGGATCACCTGATGCTGGAGTGGCCTTGAGGGGGGATTCTGCCTTGGGTTGGGAGAGCATTCCTCATCAACAAGGATACCTGCATAATGAACATTTGTATACTTAGCCCTGAATTGTACCTCACATCTTAAAAACAACAGCAACAGAAAACTGTTTAGAGATATGCATTTGGCTGGATTTCTTGTTAATTATTTTGGCTAATTTTTTTTTCCCCCAAATCTGCATTTTGATGTTAAAGTTTTCTGTCATATAGTGGTTTTCTGTTATTTTCTTTTCATAATGACTTGACTATTCTTGAGGAAAATATATAGTGAAATACAATTCCTTGAAAAGGTGAAAAAGGAAAGGTAGACTCTGTCAGAATAATTTGAACACTGTAAATATTTACTCAATCTGGTTTATTAGAGTTGAATTATAATTTCTTTTTTAAAAAGTTTTTGCTGTAGTAATTTACATCGTTATGAAGTTAGTCACTGCACTGAAGTAGAGTTACCAGGTAGCAGTCTGAAAAAATGCTGATGGACCAGTGTATCCACTAGTTACTTCAAAGTTTGAGTGATGAGCTCACCATTTAATATACAAATTAGTATGTTGGAATTACTAGCTGATGAAAGTATCTTACTAATGTTGTCCTTAAGAGTAACAGCATTGTGTTCAGTGTGGTTGTTGCTCAGGATGTGTAATAGTTTCTCTTCAGCCATAAGCCACGCCTGGTAGATATGAAGTGAGTGGAGTGATCCTGCAACTCTTCCAGTTACACGTCCAGGTTGTAGTCTGAACTGGAGCTCTTGGAAGACCACTGTTTTCTTCTCTGCAACCCATTGGAAAGGATGATGTGGCACTAATTTTTATGAGTTAGGTATTTAAAAAAAATTCACCATCTTATTTGTTTATTGCTTTATTTTTCTAGTCTGTGCTCACTTTTCCTTGGGGCTGCTTGTTCTTTCAGATCTTGTCACCTGTATCTGTTTATGTCTGGGAAATTGGGCACATTTTACACTATACTTTTCAGAATGTAATACTTTTTGTTGTGAGATCTTGTCTAGTGATAAAGAAAAAGTTGTTCTCTGGTAGAGGAGAATAAAATACAGTAATGAAAGTACTTGATAATTTTGCCACTTGTTTTGCTAGATTGTGTGCTTTTCTGTTTCTAGTGTTAATAAACTTAGAAATAAGTAATGAAATTACTCTGTCCTATATAATTATTGGAATTTAGATCCGTTTTTTAGTCTTGACTAAAACTGAAACATTAAAAGAAAGTAAGGTACATGAAGTTAATAATATTGAACATGTTGAGAGTCAGAACCGTTTTTCATTTTTTTAGCACTTGATGATGGGCAGGACTGTAAAAAATTAACATTCTTTTGAATGTTTCTCTTTTAGCTGTGTAGATAGCTTACCATTTGTGTTTTATCTCCTTTATTTTTACTTTTTTGAATTGGAGTCTCAGTCCGTTGCCCAGACTGGAGTGCAGTGGTTTGCTCACTGTCACTGTGGCGTTGACCTGCTGGGCTCAGGCGATCCTTCCACCTCAGCCTTCCAAGTAGCCAGCATGCGCTACCATGCCCAGCTAATTTTTTGATTTATTGTAGAGATGAGGTCTCACCAAGTTGCCCAGGCTGGTCTCGAACCCGTGGGCTCAGGCAATCCCCTCACCTTGGCCTCCCAAAGTACAGGGATTAAAGACTTGAGCCACTGCACCTGGCTCCTTTAGTTTTAAAAATAATGACACCGAGTAAGTTAAATAGCATGCTTTATTCTCTATATGATATTTCTTGCTTTCTTGATACTGATAAGTCTTTTAGTTTTCTAATTAAAAGTTAATGAAATTTAACTTTTAGTTTTAAAAAAATTTTATAAATTTATTTATTTATTTTTGAGTTAGAGTCTCATTCTCTCCCAGGCTGGAGTGTAGTGACACGCTCCCGGCCACTACAGTCTCGACCTGCTGGGCTCAGACGATCCTTCCAAGTAGCTGGAATTCTAGGCATGCACCACCACATCTGGCTAAAACTATTACTTTTTTAAAGATCTAGACACTGTTTCTAGTTTAGAATTTATACACAAGTACTAATTTGGACCACATTTAAAACCTTGGGTGGAATTGCATTTAAATTCTTATCTTTTTTCTGCTGCCCCAATACGTGGAGGATATAGGGATGGGAGAATGGCATTTTCCTTTAAAATCAAGTGTTCTGTGGTCTCTTTTTCTTTGTTTTGATAACTTTGTAGCTTTGAAGAGCATTGACAAGGCCTCTGAGGATGTGCTCTGATGTTCTTCAACTGATAATGAATTCTTCTTAGAATGAAGGGGTCTAGGATATAAACTGAAAATCTGGGCATCATCCTTGACTCTCTCCTCTGTAATCCCTAATATCCTATCAATCAGAAAGACTTATTGGTTTGAGTCTATTTCTTCAGTTGGCCCATTTTTCAAAACTAAGTTTGGCTTTGTCTTCTCTTAGCCTAACTGATCTCTGTCTTTAATTTTTTCCTCCAGACCAGGACGTCAGCAATTTATTTAAAATATAAATTCATCATGTTAATTCCCAGCTTCAATAGCTTTCCAGTGCCTGAGAACAAAGTCTTAGCATTCTAGCATGGCATCTTAGTATCTGTCCTTCACGACCTAGCCTTGTCTCTCTCTCCACTTGCTCTCCACGGAAAGCTTTATGATTGGTGATGGCAATTTGTAATACCTTCCACATTTTTTTCTCTTTTATACTTAATGCTCTTCCTGCTGTTTGCAGTATTGCTGTCACTTTTTTTTGCTTTGATAACTTTTACTCATTTGGTAACTTTTACTCATGTTTTAAGACTGAACTCTTTTTTTTTTTTTTTTAAGCCTCTTATATGAAGCCTTGCTTGAATCCTGATTGTTATAGTCCCATCTTCTGGGCCCCTACTAACATCTTGTCCACAAATCTGGAACATACCCTCTTATACTAAACATTTTCTTCTTCTTATTTTTCCTATTAGACTGATAGTACCTTTAAGCAAAAACCATGTCTTACTCATTGTATCTACAGTGACTGGCAAGTGGCTGGTATATAGTGGAGGCTCAGTGAATGTTGATTCAACTCATTGCTATAAGATTGGAGTCTTAGTGAAGTTCATGGCTGGTGGTTCCTAGATACCAGTCAGCTGTATTAGACTCTCAGCATTTTAAAAACATTTTATTGGTTTTGAACTTTATGAAAAATTACGAATCAGTAGATCTGGAATAGGGTCTGGGGATATATATTTTTAAAAAGCTCCTCAGGTGATTCTGGCATTTTTGCAGGTTTGAGAATCATTGTCCTAGTTTATTATACCATTATGCTTTATTTAAATATAATCCTAGATCTCTTAGAATAATTTATTATTTAAGCTTTATACATTCTATGTACTAAAGTATGATGTATTTTGTCACTTTTTTGGTATCATGTGGAAATATCTTAACTCTTTACATGTTTCATTGAGAGATCTTTTGGCAGACTAACACAACAGAAAAAAAACCTAATTTAAACAGGAGTCTTGAATTTATAGCAATGATATTAGTTGGGCTTTGTTGTGTGAATTTTAATATTTTTAGCAATTTGTATTACTTTCACTTTCTGTTAAAATTTTTCAAAAGGATTTAAAAAATATTTTATGGTAGTTTAAAATTAAAGTGCACAAATCTTAGGTATATGACTCAGTGAATGTTTACACATGTATATATCCCTAAGGTGCTACCAAGGTCAAGATATAGAACATGTCTAGCCCCTCAAAAATTCTCTTATGTCACTTTCCAGTTAATACATACTCTTCCCACTGCAAGGTAACCACTATTTTGACTGTGTGACCTCAGTTAGTCTTCTGGGTAAGCTTCTAAAAGTGTTTTTATATATCTTTTGGTGGTCTTGTATAGTCAGTTCTCTTGGGTTTACACATGGCATTGCTGGATTAAGGGCAAACTTGTATTTTAACTTCAGTAGATAAAGCCAATCTTATACCCCTTATACAATTTTTTGTAATGAAAAAATTGAAATTAAATTATTTGAAGCTTATGAAGAAATTTGAGTATCCTGAAGCTTCTCTTTGTATTCCAAAGTGTTTATTTAAAAAAAAACCCCAAAGAAATATCAATGAATATATCAAACATATAAGGAAAATAACAAATACATAAAGACAACTGAATGCGTCATGTTACAGTTCCCAGAAATAGTTTTGTTGTAGTCAAATAATTTTTCTTGTAAGTAATTTTACTCTTTGTCCCTTCTCCTTAGGGTCTTCCTTCCTTGTGGGCTGTTACAGAACTGCAAAATGGGTCTCCGGATTCACTTTGTTGCTGACCCACATGGTTGGTGCTGCATGGGTTTGATTGTCTTTGTCTGGTTATACAATATTGTTCTAATTCCCAAAATTGTCCTCTTTCCTCACTATGAAGAAGGACATATTCCAGGCATATTAATAATAAGTAAGTTCCTATATCTTTATTTATTTCTTGTATAATTAAAGATTTTTCTTATTGTGATTGTTTTTGGAGTATAGTGCCACTGAGATAACCTTCCTTTTTAATATATTTAATATTTTAGTAGTGCTGTTAATATTTAGTGATGACCTCAATTATGAAAACTTTAAAAAGAATGGCCTTTATAAATTTACAGAGTTAAATAAAGTGATATCTTTATATTTATCTAACCACAAAATATATAAAGACCATCTTGTTAATAAAAAAACTGTCACAGTAATGATAGCTTGTATGTCTGTATACATTTTTAATGTTTTTGTTTTATGCTAGATTGCAAATGTGGAAGTTTTATGAATGGAGGTGGTACCATTACTGAGAAATGAGAATTTCATGATACTAAAATTGTTGATTATGAACTTGATACTAAAATTGTTGATTATGAACTTGAACATGATACTAAAATTGTTGATGATGACACTGAACTTCTGGATAATTATTTTATGCTATAGTCAGTTGGCAATGGCTTGCTTATTATTAAAATAAGCAGATTGAAATGATATCTTTTATGTGTACATGCCATTTACAGTTTTCATGTATATTACCTCATTTTGACCTCACAAGAACTTTGGGGAAATATAATCTCTGTTATACAAATGACAAAACTGACCAATGCCATCTATCAGTCCTGGATTGAGCACTCAAACTGTTTCCTTTTACATGTGCAGTGTGTAGTTTCTTTATTCTTCTAACATAATGTCTCTCTTCTTATTAATTTAAAAATATAGAATTATGGTGACTGAATCTGTTTTTCCTTACTATTATTTTTTGCTGGTTATTAATATTGCAATTCAAAGGTTTCTAATCCTTTATTCTTAAATTACATATTTTATGGTGCATCAGATGGGATAATTGAACATCATTCAGTTAATGAAAAAACTATAGATTATTTTTAGAAATGGTAGTTTGAACTTTTCAAATATTTTACATGTAGTAATTAAAACAGAACCTATTCATTTATACCATTATTGATAGGGAGTAACTATTAATAAATAATCTGATTTATAGTAAGTCTATCAGTTGTTATGCAAAATAACATTTAAAATTAGCACATTTACGATAGTTCTCGGCAGTATTATTTGGTGCATGAAACCATTTAGTCATTTAATTTTTTTATCTTATTTTGAAAATTATTTCTCCTAATGGTGTTAATTAAAATGTACCTTTTAAACTTTAAATATGCTTGTCAATAAAATGTTTAGAAGGGTAAGTGACTAATTTATTTTATTTATTTTAAAGTATTCTACGGCATTGCCATATTTTGTTTGGTTGCCTTAGTGAGGGCCTCAATTACTGATCCAGGAAGACTCCCTGAGAACCCTAAGATCCCACATGGAGGTATGGTGCCCTTTGGTTTTATCAGTTTCGCTGATGCCAAATATGTCTTTATTAATGTATTTTATTACCTTTAATGTATATTAGTTGTATATGTCATCTGATGCCACTTTCAAATCTTTGTTCATGTTTCCTTTTCAGACTTCTCTATTTAAAATTGCAACCTCCTTCCTCTTCCTCTCATTCCCCCTGTTTCCTGGCTCTCCTTTTCAGTTTACTTATTTATTTATTTGTGTATCTTCTCTCATTCTAGGTCTATAGAAGCTTTGTGAGAGTGTAGATTTTTTGTTGTGTTTTCTTCATTTGTTCACTTCTATATTCCTGGTATCCCAAAGAGTCTCTGTCACTTCGAGGCTCAGTACACATTTGTCCAGTGATTTATAATTATCTGGGAAATTATATTTTTATTTAATTAAGGAATTTTCCTAATGGTGACATTTACTTTATAATATTGTAAGAATATAATATTGCTTGGAGTAAATATTCTTAGTATTAAGGGTACAATTTAGAAGTTCTAACAATTTGATGTAAAATTTGAAACCTCTTATTCTAGTATCAGTTGATGGTGATTTTTGATTGCCCCATTGTATAATAATTATTCAAGCCATAAAAATAAATTGAAAATATGTTGCTTATTTTATTATGTACCAGATATAATACAACCTCATTTATCTTTTTTTTTTTTTTTTTGAGTTGGAGTCTCACTCTGTCGCCCAGACTGGAGTGCAGTGGCCGCTGCCGGCCACTGCAGCCTTGACCTGCTGGGCTCCGATGATCCTTCCGCCTCAGCCTTCCAAGTAGCTGGAACTACAGGCGCGCGCTACCACACCCGGCTAATTTTTGATTTATTGTAGAGATGAAGTCTCGCCAAGTTGCCCAGGCAGGTCTCGAACCCGCGGGCTCAGGCAATCCACTCACCTCAGCCTCCCAAAGCACGGGATTACAGGCTGAGCCACCGAGTCCGGCTCTCATTTATCTTTATTTCTGTCTCTCACCTTTTGATTATTTGCTATATAAGCTTTGAGAACTCTGTGCACTTTCTTCTAGTAAGAAATTTATATGTCTGTGTCATACATCATAGAACCAGAATACTTTTTGTAGTAATTTAGTGGCTTCCAAACTTGCTATACATTAGAATCATGTGGGGATCTTTTAGAACTCTCACTGTCCAGATCACACCCCATATTAATTAAATCAGAATGTCTAGGGGTAGGAGTCAGGTATCAGTAGTGTTGAAAGATTCCAGGTGATTCCAGTGTGTGGCAGATTAGATTAAGTGACAGGGTACTTATAGAACCTCCCTTAAATCCTTGTTGTTGTTTTTCAAGACCCATCATTCGGGGATGTACTTGGCCTTGCAGATTTAGAGATTAATGGAAATTTTACACTGATGTTTAGGGAACTGTGAAAGTTTCTGAGCACTATATTAAATATTATATATTTAGCTTTTATTAATATATGGAAACAGTGGTACGGTCATTTCCGAGTTTGTGTGTGTGTGTGTGTTTTGTGATGGGGACAGGAGCGGAGAGGGTGGCACTCTGCAGTCTCTGTGGAATCCATCTTCCTGGCTGGCATAGCCAAAAGCTCTCTAAAGTATTGCATACATGTCTTATTTACTTAGTCTAAAATCCAGTGGCCCCAGAAAATCAAAGAGGCACGTTTTTCCTAACTCACCACCCATTTCTGATTAACTTTTTAGTTTGTGGTTGTCAAACACTCAGATACCTCCATGCTCTAGATAACTGCACATCAGTGAGAAGGGTTAGGTAGGAACTATTTCATATTGAAAGTTTCGTACCTTATCTAAACATAGTGGCCTGTACTCAGCTACAGTGAAAATGTCATGCAATTAGATTGCTAGATCTTAAGATTTTAAAACTGCAAACAGGAAACCCCAATTTTTATGAGAAATTTCATGATAAAAAATGTTGGTAACTAATTTAAAATATTAAATATGTTGTAAATATCAAACAAATTATATTCGTAGGCCTAATTGAGTCCACATGCAACAACTATGTTACCTTTAGTGTGTAGACTGGAGTGACGCAAGACACCAGGGCATCTCGTTGGCTGTTTGGATGTCTGCATCATATGCCATCCCATTTGGCATGTGGCCTGTTTTTCTTCACTGAGTCCAAGAAATTTCCCTTTTACCCAGTTGGAAAAAAATACATTTATTTATCATATTTTAGTGTTTCTCCAAAGTCTTTTGGGATCTCATATTGTATGATCCTCATGGTAATTATATGAGGCAGATAGGCTGGGTAGTCAAGAGCATAGATTGTCCTTCCTGGATTACACCCAGCTGGTTGTTATGGAGCTGGTGTGAGACCCAGATCCTTGTCTCCATCATCTTTTCACCATGGATCCATATACAGATTAATAATTTTAGCTCTTTATTCACCTTTGCTATGATTCTGGGTAAGATTTATGTCATCATGTACTTTTTGGTGCTGGTTACCCGATTCTTTTGTAAACATGATTTTAACTTAGTAAAAATTACAAAATTTTAATGGTGAAAAATAAGATACCATGAGTAAAGAGTTGAAACTATAGAATAGTGACAGTTATTAAAGAATGTTTAAAGGTTGAGCAGTTTCATATAATTGAATTTTTCAGAAAAGAAATTTTAAAACCCTGATACTTTTATGATTTTAGTCATTTTTTAATTGAATTACTGTGAAATATTTTATATGCCTTTCTGGTTTTTTTATTTTGTTTTGTTTTTAACACAATGACTTTACTATATATGTGACCCACTAAATATGAGGCAGTTTAACTATAAGGGAAAGTTCCATTTTCCCATGAGAAGATTCCCCAGAATTGAACTTTGTAAACTTTTGGGCATGTCAATGAAATAGTCAAGTTAAATTGTTGCATGCTTATTTATATTATTTACATTATTCACATGCATATTTGAAATAACAAAGTAAGGCAGAAATATTTTATCAGTTTTCCATTTTATGAAATGATTTTATTGAGGCTCTTGTTAAAAAAACTACTTTATTGAGTATAATTTACATGCCATATAATTTACTCATTTAAAGTGTACAATTTCATGACTTTTAGTATATTCAGAGTTGTGTAACCATTACCATAATCAACTTTAGTACATTTTTATCAAGTTCTTAACTTGAATGTTTTGTCATTTCTAGAGTCATTTTTTTGACAGTGTTACAGAGCAAACTCTTCCAAGTTTTTTTTTTTTTTTTTTTAAATACAGCACACTTTGATGATATTCCTTGGCATTTTACCCCTAGCTATAAGGATACATCTACTTAATGATCAAGGTCATGTATTCACGCATAGCTTTGCTTTTTTCCTCTTTCTTATACTGCTTTTATAAGTGACCTGTAATAGACTTATTGACATATTTTTCCTACATTGACAACCAACTTTGTTGGGGGAACTTCTCTTAGGACCCAAACATATATCGATTTTGGTAATTTCAAGTAATATTTTTTTCTCCCCAAAACATTACTTTATGATTTAAAATATGCTGAGAGAGGGCCCCTTAAAATATAAACCTTTTAAAAGACTCAGATAGTGTTTCCTTCTTTTCTGAAAGATAAACAAAACCAAACCAAACATTGTGTTACATTCATTCAGTCATTTACAACATGAATAAAGATTCAAGTTAAACAGACTGATGCTATTTACTCACATTAAACAGCCGCAATCATTTATGGAGTTTGTCTTTTTTTCTTTGTTTCATTTTATGTTTTGATTTTTCTCTTCCCAATATGTATTTATGCTAGCTTCTAATTTTTCTATAGCTGTCATAAATTATCAGTTTAATGCTCTTTCCCATAGGCTTTTATTTTATCTTATTAGATTGCTAGTACAAAAATCTTGTGGGTAATCATCAGACATTGGAATGTATCAGTCACCAAGATCCTCTCTGGACATGAGTAAACCCTGAGGAAGGAAAGGGAAAAGACCAAGAAATGCTTTATGGATATGTAGGGTACATTAAGATGGGTGGAAAACACATTCCAGGAAAACATAATGCAGAAATGCTTTCTAGGTGATTAATTAAATTTCTAGATTTACACAACAGTGATTTCTTCTTTATTCCAAAGGGATGTATGTGCTCAGGCACGTGTGTGACACAAACTGTGAGATTTTCAGGTAATTCTTATCTTAGATACTTCTGTAGTATCTTCACTTCAGCCAAATAAATGACTCAGGCTCTTTCTTTAAATAAATTTATGATCTGGACCGCAGATTGGCAAACTCTTTTCTACTGTAAAGGCGTGATAGTAAATATTTTCAGCTTTATGGGCTATGTAGTTTCTGTCACAACTCTTCAGCTCTGCCACAGAAACACAAAAGCAGCCCTAGACAATATGTAAATGAATAGGCACAACATTTAAACTTTTGTTTATGGACACTGAAATTTGGATTTACTATGGTATGATTTAGTATAAATTAGTATTATTTAACTGTCTAAATTAAACTGATATTGCTCACATGATTTATTTTCATTAAAATAAAAACTATAGGAAATGAAGGATTTTTTTAAAATGAGAAGAATAATGTAAAAGAATTTCTCATCTCTCATATTATTGGCACAATTGATTTATATACATTTTATTTATATTTTGTTTCTTCAGAGATATTTATAGCAGAATGTTTTTCTAGCTCTTTACTATATCAAATTTCAGTATGTTAATGTTGCTCCTGGCCGCTAAATTAAAATAATGGAATTCAAATAGGAAATCTCTTTAAAAAAATGGAGCACTATCTACTATTATCTTCTTTTATTTAGAATCTTTCATTTAAAAAATTTTAAGCTTTTCATAGTCAAGCATTTAGTTACCCTCTACTATGCGCAAGGGTCCCACTCTGAATATGGGAGTTAGGTTAATCTTACTATGCCCATACATTTAAAGAGGTTATGGGATAGTTTAAAAATAAGTGATGAAAATCTTTAGAATTTTCTAAAGTTCCTTTTCAATAGATACTAAAAAGAATGTTTTGTATAATAAAGCAATTGTCTTATATTGGAAACTGACTCTTCTGTAGTTTATGGATCTGATTAGAACAATTTATAATGAAAACAAATACTTTTTATACAAACTTCATGTTTTTATTTTATTTTTTACCTTAAAAACCACTTTATTGAAGTATGATTGACATACAAAAAACCTGTATGTATTTAATGATTTAATGTATAGCTTGATGAGTTTGGAGATAGATATACATACTGAAATCATCACCACAATCAGTGCCACAAATATATTCATAACCTCCAAAAGTTCCCCACCACTGTTTTGTAATTATTATTATTTTGTGGTGAGAACACATAAGATCTACCCTTTTAGCAAAATTTTAACTATAGTACAGTGCACTGGTTGGTGACAGATAAAGCCCAGACTTCTTCACCACTGCACAAGTCATCTATATTTACAAAAACCACTTGGAACCCTAAAGCTATTGATATTAAAAAATACAGTCTTATTAACTATAGGCACTATGCTATACATTAGATCTCTAGGACTGACTCATCTTGCATAACTGAAACTTTGTACCCTATGACCAGTACTTCTCCGTTTTCCCGTAACACTCCAGCCCCTGGAAACCACCATTCTTATGTCTGCTTTTATGAATCTTACCATTTTAGGTAGCTCATATAAGTGAAATCATGTAGCTTTTGTACTTTTGTGTCTGGTTTATTTCACTTAGCATGACTTCTTATTTATTATTAAAAACACAGCACACCTCATCAACAAGGGTACCTGCACAATGAATATTTGTATACTTAACCCTTAACTGTACCCCACAACGTTAAAATAAAAAATATATATTATAAAAACAACAACAACAACAAAAAATTAGGCTGGGCATGATGGCTCACACCTCTTATCCCAGCACTCTGGGAGGCCAAGGTGGGAGGATTGCCTGAGCTCAGGTTGCTTGAGACCATCCCAGGCAATGTAGCAAGACCTGATTTCTTAAAAAAAAAATTGGTACATAATAGCTGTACATATTTGCAGGGTGCATGTGCTATTTTAATACATGCATACAATGTGTAGTGATCAAATCATGGTAATTGGAATAATAGTCTCCTCAAACTGTATGTTTTTGGCACAGAACTTAATTGTGTGTCCTTTCACTATAGGTTAGAGGGAATTGCTACTTCGTGGTAGTTCAGAGTATAGTGATGAATTTCTTGATTTTTATTAAATAGTAACTTCTTAATAACTTTTTTCCCTCCTGAAGCTATTCTGATACCTCCAAGACCTACGCGATATCCTTCTCTAACCTGCTCCCATACACGTTTTCAAATGGATTTCTTAGTATTAAACAAAAAATAAATGGTTTAGGGAAGAAGGGAGGAAATGCAATCTCTGTTTTTCAAACGAGTTTGTAGGATTGATTTCAATTTATAAACTACTGAAACCGGGACTCAGCATTTCTTCTTTAGTGTCTTTGGAAAATAAAATTTCTAGAAATTAATTTTTTCAAATAAAATTCTGTTTATACTTTGGTTGAACTTTAGGGTTTTGTCTTTGGGTTTTATTTACAGTCTAGCTATGTTCAAACCCAAATACATGATTTTCTAACTTTTTCTTTGATTATAGCAATAGTATCTTATTTTTATAGTGTTTAAAATTAGGAACATACAAAATAAGACATGCATAGAATAGAACAGCGATATTTATGACAACCACTGGAGACTTAGAAGAAGAAAAATCTATTAGAGATGTATATTGTAGACATCCTGTAAAGTCTTCTAAATAATTGTTGCTCAATTTCAGCATTACTCATTTGCCTTCATTAAATGCATTTTAATTTCCTTCTCTAGAAAGGGAGTTCTGGGAATTATGTAACAAGTGTAATTTGATGAGACCAAAGCGTTCGCATCACTGTAGCCGCTGTGGCCACTGTGTAAGGAGAATGGATCATCACTGTCCATGGTAAGAATAATTCATTTTTAGCAAGAACAACAGAAAAAGGGTAGGTAGTAAATGTAAGTCTTAGGACTTAGCAACTTTAAACAAAAGTCATGTTAAAGTTACACAGTTTTAAAAAATCTAAATAAGGATGACTTTATTTGATCATGTGGTTCTATCAACTCCCAGAGTCGTTTTTCCACAGAGATCCTATCTTGTCTAACAAGGAGAAATTTGAACAGAAAACTAAGAATTGAAATGCAACCAAATATGCAAAAAGACTAAGGCGCTTGTATTAAATGAGACAATATATGTAAAGCATTTAGTACGGTATCTGACACATAAGAAGTACTTAAATACTATTTCTAACTGTAATAAACCATATTCATCCAGTGTTTGTATCCCTTTTCCACTCGTTTAAATAGTAATACATTTCCGAAGCCTTAATAACCTCCTTTTTACCCCTTAAGCTTTTTTACGCATTATGTATTGGATACAGGTATTAGCATTATATGCATGTTGGATGTATGTAAGTGGTAATTAGCTGAATCTGCAGAATTGCCAACATTTTTGGTCAATAGGGGGCTCTCTTGTAATATTTAAAAGAAAATGTTCTTTTGAAAAATAGAATTTTTGAAAGCAAATGCTGTGAGAATTCTGTATTGTATCTCATTTCAAAGCTGTCACAAAAATCTGTGAACAAGATATTGTATTTAATTCTGTTTTCCTAGCATTGGAACTCTGTATAAATATTTAAACTGGAATAGAGTAGCACTTTATAAATATAACTATATACATATATATAGTCTTTGTGTTTCTACACATGTGCACACATATATACAAAGTTAACTACATAATGGCCTTCTTAATTTATAATTGCATTTATCTAAAGTTGACTCAAGAGTAGAATTTAGCTTTGCCTAATAATACTAATCAGTGTAGAGTTTTCCTTATTTTTGATAACTTAATCCTTATTTTGATAACTTATTTTGATAGCATAGTTAATTAGCAAACTTTTAGTGGAAATTTGATTTTTTACTGTAAACTGATTATTTAAATAGAAGATAATTTTCTGAGAATATGAAAAAGTAAGAGTATTTTAGATAAAAGCAATTCATTACTCCATAAAAATTAAAAAAAATTATAGTACATGGTATATAGTTGGTGTTAAAAAGTAACCTGAATTTAAACAGATTCATTTCCAAGTAATTTTTTTAAAGCTCAATGATCTGTTTTCCATCACAATCGTAATAAAATTTAAAAAGCTAGGTGAAACATGTATTCAGATAAATAGTGATCACACTGAAATATTTAACTTTAAGCACTTTCAATAGTAGTGTTTCTGATTAAAAATATAAATGTTCATGGTACAGTTGGATATTGATGCTTCCTTTTGAAAGAATGTGATAGTTTATGATTATAAAATAATTAGGAAATGATTTTGTGGAGGCTTGTGATATTTATTGATTTTTAAAAGATAAAGACTGACTTGGTGACCAAATACAATGCTGTTTAGCCTAAATTCTAACATTGGGATGATTTCCCTGTTTTTAGGACTCTTGCTTCCAGTTTTAGTCAATTTTCAGAAGATTGGTAGGAAGGAGAGGGGAAGTAGAAAAGATTGGAGGAACAGAAAAGACCAATATTCATGATTGATTTTCCTAATATAGAGCACTGCTAAGAAGATCAGAGAATAAGGGAAAAGTATAGTGTAAGTTGGAAGCAAGGAAAACTTTTGATATTTTGAGAAACTGCATTACTTAACTGCCTAACAGTCTTAGATTCAGAGGTCAATTTTCTTTTGCCTAAAGGTTTTCTATATTTCTGGCTCTAATCATTGTAGGTAGTTTAAATGTTACAAAAATAACTCTTATATATAGATTGAGTACCTTAGTGCTTTTTTGAAGCTCTCTGGTGAAGAAGAATGCTGTGGTCATATCTGTTGTTTCTCAGACTTCTTGGGGACAGGAAGGATAGGATGAGAATAAGTTATGTTTCACCTTGAATTGTACCCCACAACTTTAAAATGTAAAAAAAGAAAAGAAAAAGTCATGTTTCAAGCAACAGCTGTTACAGAGCATTACTGAGTGTATACATAAGCACACATCAATTGTAGCCCTGCTTGCAAAGACACAGTAAATTTTCTTGTTTATAAAACGTGCACTCTTATGTCTAAAATATTCCTCCACAAGGCTTTTCGGTTCAAGTCTATATTTGACTTATAGGTGTAGTTTAATGGCACAACTTAAAAAGAACAATTTAAGTTAGAACTGGAACTTATTCTTTTTGGTGACAGTGTAATGCTATTTTGAAATGAAAACACATTGGTGCAAGGTAATTTGTAGTTTTGAGCTAGGGTTTTCTACTGAAATTTTAAAATACTTTGAAAATATGGGTACAGTAAATTCATTTGGAGCAGTAAAGTATTCAACTTAAATTAGGCTTGAAAACTTGGGATTATAACACTCATCTTCTGTTAGGGTCACTGTTGTGAAAATATGGCTCTTGGTATTTGTAAATAGTGTTGAATACATTTTTATTTCCAGCAACCAGGGATAGAGTTTTAGAGTAAAGGCAAAACATTGTGACTGCATGGCAGCTATGCCAGAGCGGCAAGTTTAAGCTGTTTACTTCAGAGCATTCCGATTGCTCTCCACCGCTAGAATGCTGTAGCGGAAGAACAACAGTCGGGAAAAGAGGGTCCTGGCTCTCTCGGCCCCGCCTCTTCTAAACTGCGTCCTCTGCTTTGTGGCGTAACTCCTTTGTTCCTTTTTCTTTATCTGTGTAACAAGGAATCTACCTTCTTCTCTTCCTGCCTTGCTGGCTGGTTGTGAATTACAGGGGGATCATATACATAGACTTCCCTTGTAAAGTCAAAAGCATATTTACACCTTTGTATAGTTTGAGTGGCTTTAGCATAGCTCCATGAAGTTCAGCATATGCGAGGCTATTTGTTTTTCATTTTTAGTCTTACTGATCCTGAAGTGAACATATTATTGAAGTTTAAAATGTTTCTTTTTCATTTTTGTTTCTTTAGGATTAACAATTGTGTTGGTGAAGATAATCATTGGCTCTTTCTGCAGTTGTGTTTCTACACTGAACTTCTAACTTGCTACGCACTGATGTTTTCTTTCTGCCACTATTATTATTTCCTTCCACTAAAAAAGCATAATTTGGTAAGAAATATTTATATCCACTAATGTACCATGTAGATATTAACATGTGGTTCCTTTAAATATAAAAGATGAAAAATAAAAGCAACAAGAATAAACTCCCAGATTGGTGACTTTTAAGATATATTGGGATTGAGAAAGTAGACTCTAGTCTGACATTTCCTTTTAAGCAAGTCCATTTAAAATTATTTATTAGAGTTGAGTGACTTTCTTTAGAAAGCAACATATTCAATCTTTCAATGTATTGTGTATTGGTTTAAAAATATCTAAATAATGAAGAACAAAGGAGAAAATGTTAACTTCTTGTTTCTTTTCAGAAATAAAAGCATAGAATAGTTTAGTTTTTAAAGGTTTTCAAAGGAACAGTTACATTCTTGAGAAAGAGACCTCTCCCCTGGCCTTTAACTATAAGGATAAGGTGAATTTGCAGGAGACTTTGAAAAACTATCCTTAAATATATACCATTTGAAGCAGTGCTTTACCATTTTCTAGAGGAACTGCAAGAGCTGTTACGACTTGTCCAAAATGGAGATGGTAATGATAATAGCAACTACGTTTTTTTTATTTCTTGGCTATATGTCAGCACTGTGTTATGGACATCTCATTTGAATTCTCACTTTCATGCCTAGAATCACCATGTGGGGAGGCACAATGCACTCCCCCCCCTTATTTTTATAGATGAGGAAAGAGACTTCAATAGAGGTTAAGTAAAGAACTGAAGGCAACAAAGCAAGGAAGTGATTATTCACCTGATTTTAGTTATAAAGCTGGGATTTACCTGATCTTGTGTGTTTTTTGACTATTATTTTTCTATTTTATTTGAACTTTCTGGTTTTTAGAAACTGTGCTTGTGTGTGTGAGAGAGAGAGCAAGAGAGAGAGCAGGTTATCCATGTGAAGATGTAGGGTAAGGAGAGAAAAGGAAGAAAAAACAAAGCCCCTGAAGGAGAAGGGAATTTTTCTTTCCTATTTATTTCAGTTTATACTGTTTAAATCTTTTATATTAAAAAATAATGTTCAGTGGTAGTACATATGGTTGAATTTTGGAATAAGGGAGAGAGTGAGAAAAAAAATCTTTAAGTTCTATGTATTTGGATATTTTTAGTATACGAATAATTTTTAATAATTGAAAGAGGTTAGGGTCAAATGGGGCAGCTTATGCCTATAAGCCCAGCACTTTGGGTGGCCGAGGAAGGAGGATTGCTTGAGGTCAGGGATTTGAGACCAGCTGGACAACATAACAAGACCCTTTCTCTATAAAGAAAAGAAAAGAAAAGAAAAGAAGAGAGAGATATTACTATTGTTGCTTGACTGTATCTACTAGTGGGGCCTTGTGTCAAGTATGCTTATTATATATAGCTTGAGCAGTTAAAATTAGATACTAATAACTGAAAAAAGGAAGAATTTTAAATATAGGTGTTTGACATTTTCACACTGAGAATATAGTGCATGCCAGGACTATAGTTTTGCAAATGTTTATTTCTAAATCTTATTTATAGATTAATTTCTGATATAATTGGTATTATAGTTAGATTGTGTAAAGGATTATACATATTCCTTGGAGTAATCTTTTTCAAATAATTGAGGCTAATAAGAATAGTGTTAAAATGAAATTGCCCAGTAGGGCTGTAGTCACACTTTTTTTTGTGAGTTGGAGTCTCACTCTGTCATCCAGGTTGGAGTGCAAGTGGTTCGATCACAACTCATTGCAGTCTTGAATTCCTGGACTCAGGCAACTCATCGTCCTCAGCCTCCTGAGTAGCTAGAAGTACAGGCATGGGCCACCATGCTTGGCTGATTTTTTTTATTTTTTATTTTGTAGAATCGAGGTCTCACTGTGTTGCCTAGGCTGGAGATAACAATTTTTTTGAGAATGAAAGAAAGAAAATGTAGTGGTGTTAATGAACAGGCAATCAAGGTTCTCTAAGAGAGAACACATTGTAATGTAGGGCAGGTTTGGCAAACCATAGACTTTGGGTTAAGTTCAGCCAAAAGTTCTAGCTGCTTTTGTTAATAAAGTTTTACTCAAAAACATCTACTCTCACTTGTGTACATATTGTCTATGACACTTTTATGCTTCAATGGCAGAGTTGAGTAGTTGTGACAGAGACTGTATGGTCGGCAAAACCTAAAATGTTCACTGTCTGACGCTTTACATTAAGTTTGTCAACCTCTGCTAGTGGAAATATCTAGGCTTTGTTAACAAACATGCCTAGGATCAAAGCCTAGCTTTTCCCATTACATATATAAGCTTCGACACATTGTTTAACCTCTCTGAGTTGTAATTTCTTTTCCTGAAAAATGTGAATAATGAGTTTAAATGAGATAACTGATGTAAAAGTACCCGGTATAATAGACATTCAGTTTATGTTACATTTGATTTTAGTGAAAGCTCGCAGAAGGAGTGAACAGTTTTTCTTTGGCCTATTAATTTTTATGAAAATTTTACAGACCATTTTACAGAAACTGTTTCTTACTGGAAGATTGATAACTAAGAAAATGCCAATAATCAAATAAGGATATAATGGTAATGCTTAACTGAAGGATTAAGACATTTGAAATTACAAACTGATTTTCCTCTCCAAATGAAAGGTAGAATCTGGAAAAATTAATGCTAATTAGAGAAAGAATCTTAGGCATTTAAATTTTGTAATGTGCCGGGCTTGGTGGCTCAGCCTGTAATCCCGCGCTTTGGGAGGCCGAGGTGAGTGAATTGCCTGAGCCCACGGGTTCGAGACCCGCCTGGGCAACTTGGTGAGACCTCATCTCTACAATAAACCAAAAAAAATTAGCCGGGCGTGGTAGCACGCGCCTATAGTTCCGGCTACTTGGAAGGCTGAGGCGAAAAGATCACCGGAGCCCAGCAGGTCGTGTCTGTGGTGGTTGTGAGTGTGCCACTGCACTCCAGTCTGGCTGACAGGGTGAGACTCCAACTCAAAATAAATAAATAAATAAAATTTGTAATGGAGAAACTGATTATAGGTTATATATGAATATTTATACACGTGCACACTGAATATTGAAAAAAGACCAGCAACATAGTAAGTGTTTATGAAGAGATTACACATACAAGGAAAAAGATAATCTAAAAAGTGAATACATGTTGGGTTTTAAAAAGTCAAACCAGATTTTCCTTAGAGCAATCAATTGTAGAAACAATGCAATCATAATTAATCATAATTATTTGTTAGTCAATAGTATTACCAAGTAAAAATCAAATAGATTATATTGTTGTAATACAGCTAATTTAATAGTAAAGCAGTAAATTGTAAATAGTTCTAGGAATCTGTCTAGTAGTGCTGAGCCAGAAATGTTTTCTGTTAAGTCTTATAGTATCCTTATTATATTAAGTGGAGTACTTCTATAATTATCATCATATTACGATTATATTAGAGGGTATATTAGGACATTTCCAAGATTATTTTGCATCCTACTGAGAAATCTAGTACTTTTAAATATTATTCCGTTATAGTCTCTGAATGAATGAAATAATTCATATATATTGTGAAGTTGGAAAAGGAGAGCTTTACCACAATGCTTCCCAATATAAGAAAAGACAACTTTGTTAGGCAGATGTTTTAACCCTTTGCACTTGGAGACATCTCACAGATCATCTTCCAGCAACTCAACCACACTTTTTTGTGGCATAGTGAAAAATGAATCACTATATTAAGTAGTCTAGCATTGAAACTAATTATTTTATTGTAATGATATTGATGTTGGCTTATAATGGAATTTTGGGCATTAAGAAACTTATTTGTGACACAAAAATCAGCATTTTTCTAACGTGTGGTGACGTGTGAGACAGTCACCAACTTGCATTGCAGGCTTATTGATACATGTTGTACAGTAGTAATTTGCTTGACGTTTTCTACCTGGTGTTTTTCTATTTGAGCAGATAATGCAGTCTCGTTTTCTTCCTCTCGCTTTAATGCTGTGTAATTTATTGCCCACTCTGTGCACCACTGTGAAAGCACCTCACACATTCTCCTTCTATGGAATGCTAGCAGATATTTTAAAATGTATATCTCAGAATATATTCCATCTCTTTATTTGCTTTTTCGTGCAATTTGAATGGAAAACTTCAAGGAAACATACATTTTGGAAAAATTTCTGCTGTCATAAGTTTGTCCTGTATAATCACCAGCAATCTATGTCCCCTGAAAGGGGACATCCGAGTGATTTTCTGGATTTAAATGTTCCCTCTGAGGGGACATCTGAGTGCAAAGGATTAAAGACATAATAATATAATGTTTATTAGCAGTGTTCTAACCTACTTAAATTTACTAGAGTAAAGCTAAATTCTAGGACCAGAATTATAACTAACCTGAATAAATGGATTTTAGAATTTATGTAGCCCAAAATATTCCAAGGATCTGAAGAAAATGAACTTTTAGTATTTGCTCGATATACATTGAAATGAATTTTTATTTCATTGATTGAGCTGTTGAGAATTTGCAACAATATTACTAGACACAAACTTTAATTGTTGTTATATCTTCTTGGTGGATTGTCATTATAGCATTATAAAATATACCTACCTATTTATTCTTAGTACTGATTCTTGCCATATAGTGTTTTTTTTCTTCTTAGTACTGATTCTTGCCGTATAGTGTTTTTTAGTACTGATTCTTAGTACTGATTCTTGCCGTATAGTGTTTCTGATTCTTGCCGTATAGTGTTTTTAGTACTGAATCTTTGCGGGGGTCTAGCCCTACAAGGGTCGTGAGCTTTCCTGAAGGAGAGACGGATAGGCGAAAGATGAAAATATTATACTCAGACACCTGCTTTCTGAACAGATGACAATTTAATGTTAGTTATCACAGAGCTTTTATACCATTTGTAAAGGGACAAGACAAAGAAAATTTTTTCACGTATATACGCTTTAAGTTACCACCATCTAGCGGTCTAGAAGTGACAAACAAGTCAAGAACACTATCTACTTTTAGTTAATGAGTCTTTATCATAAAGCCAAAAATGATAGTTTTAGTTTAAAGTCCCGAATTATAGTCCTTGAAATGTCTCAAGAAAGTTTTTAAGTGTAAATTTTTTCATGTAGCAGTAGTTTTCCCATCTGGGGCTTTTATGACCTTCAGAGCTTTGTAATCACCTCTCTTGTCCAGGTGTCTTTGTTATTTTTTCTTATCCTGCAGTGTTTGTTTCTAAAGAGAACTCAAAAGAAGCTTTTAGTAATGTTTCCCAGGCCCCCAAGGTTGCTTTCTGTCTTTAGCTAATCTGTCATAAAAGTGTCTGATTAGTATATTATGAGTTCAGTGAAAACCCACTCTATAAATGTTAACTTAGAGTTTTAACTATTGAATTAAGTAAAAACCTTAACGATTAATCTTTATCCAAAGTCAGTGAAAACAGTGTTATAAATCAACTCCATAACCCTAGATAAGTGTTAGAACTTATAATGAATTCATAATGAACTTACTATAAACTTGTGCTTCTAAAAAACCTTATGTCTAAACACTAAACTGCATAATTCTAAATCAAATGAGTGAATATACTTATATCATTTTTTACTCAAGCAATATCTAGTAACTTATAACCAAGTGAAAGAAGGCATTCTTGATGTTCTTCAGAGTTTAACCCTTGCATATGTTAGAAAAGGCCAAACGGCATAGTGGGAAATGGAAAAATAAACCATGACATTTCCAGGTTAGCTGTGAGTACTTCACATAAACATGCCGTTTTCTTCTTCCACGACTGTTTGCGGTACCAAACAGCAAAGGTGGAAGACTTTTTGCATTTTCTTTTTGTGTTTTTTTTTGCGTTTTCTTTTTGCGTTTCTTTTTGCGTTTTCTTCTTCCACGACTGTTTGCGGTACCAAACAGCAAAGGTGGAAGACAGAAGGGCCTCAGCTTCCCGGGCTCGCCCTGCGGCCTGGGGTCTTTGGCCTACCAGGACCCTGTCAATCAGGTGGGCCTCCAAGGCTGGCTCCCAACAAATCTTAGTACTGATTCTTGCCGTATAGTGTTTTTTTTAGCTTGGCTATTATATATCAGCTATCTCTTGGTTAGTATTTTCATGGTATTTCTTTTTCTATCTTTTTACTTTCAATCTTTCTTAATTCTTATAGCTAATGTGTGTTTTGTAGATAGCAGGTATTTTATTTTTTAAAAATTAAGGGACACATCACTGTGTTTGGCTAATTTTTTGTCTTTTAATATGAAATATTTAGTCCATTTTTATTTAGAGTAATTAGTATTCATTCTTTCATCCTATTTAATTTCTATTTGACCCATCTGTTTTATGTTCCTATTTGTCTCCTTTTCTTTTTTTGGAATTTCCAACTTAAAAAAAGAATTCACATCTTTTGCCTTTTGAGGGAAAATAAATATTGTGGCCTTAGAACACTCACAGTTATTATTTTTGGTATTGTGTGGTATAAAATAGACATAGAACTAAATCACATGACAAGATGTTGCTCATGAACATCTTGTGTTACAGTGTTATACATGTTATATGTTACATAGAGTCAACATTTTGAGTTTTCCACATATTGATGCTTTTCCTAGTCCTTCATGTCTTCATAAATTTCTAGACTTCCCCTGGGCTTATTTTTTCTACCTCTTAGTGCAAGTCTGTTGGAACAAATTTTCCCAGTTTGGTTCAATTGAAGATGTCTGTCTTTTTTCCTTTTTACCCCTTCCCTTCCCTTCCCTTCTCATTTTTTGAGTCAGACTCTCACTTTGTTGTCCAGACTGGAGTGTAGTGGCGTAGTCATGGCTTTCCACAATCTCAAACTCCTAGGCTGAAGGCATCCACCCTCCTCAACCTCCTGAGTAGCTGGGGCTACAGGCATACACCACTACACCTGGCTAATTTTTAAATTTTTTTGTATAGATGAGATCTTGCTATGTTACCCAGGTTGTTCTCAAACGCCTGGACTCAAGGGATCCTCCCACCTTGCTGGTGTTACAGGTATGAGTCACCATGCCCAGCCTTATTTCTCCTTCATTTTTGAGGGATTTATTTTTGGTTCAGAATTATAGGTTGGCGGTTTCTTTTTTCCAGTTTTTAAAAGATGTTATTCCATTGTCTATGCTTTCCATCATTTCTGTTGTAAAATCAGTTGTTAGTCTTATTTTCACTCAAATGAAATGTGTTTTTTTTCCTTTGGCTGCTTGATGTTTTCTTTTTGCCCTTGCATTTTAGCAGTTTTTCTCCGGTTCTATAATGTACTAACTGCTATTTTCTTTGCATTTTTTCTGTTGCAGAGTTTATATAACTTCTTGAATCTGTTATTGATGACATTTTTAAGAGATAGAAATTTCTTGATCTTTGTCATTCAAATGTTTCTTCTGCCCAATTTTTTTTCTTGCAGTTCTGGGATTCTAATTACATGCACTTGAGGTCTCATTGTGCTGCATATGTTTTTAATTTTTCATTTTTCTTCCCTTGGATGTTTTCTGTTTTTTTTGTTAACCTCTCTTCTGGCTTATTAATCATTTCTTCTATTCCACTGTTAAGCCTTTCTATTGAATTCTTAATTTAGTTATATATATTTTTTGCTTTTAGGATTTCCATTCGATACTTTCTTTATAGTTTACCTCTCTGGTGAAATTTTCAATTTTGTCATCTATTTTCTTGAACATTTTAATTAAAATTATTTTAATTTCTATGACTGACAACTTCAAATTTGAGATTTCTTGTGGGTCTGTTTCTGTTTATTTTTTTCTCTCAATTTCCAGATATTTGGTTCTGTCTTCTGATATGCTGATAAGTTTTTATTGGATACTGAGCATTTTATATGACAGATTGTAGATGATCTGGCTGATATGTTCTTCTAGATATAATTTTCTTTCTTTTTTTTGGTAGTATATAATAGAAGGCTCATTTTGATCCAATCAGGGGCTTGTATAATATGCATTTCTAATGGTAAATAACATAATATTGGTCTTTGAAAGATGCCATTTATTGATACTTTATAAGTATTTATGCTTGCTGTATTCATCTTTACTACTATGGTGTAGTTTTTCAAGAATCTCAGCCGAAAAACAGAGATGTTTATTGTGGACTGTGCCCTCCACTTGCTGTTATTCTGACCTTGTGATATTGCAGGATGTTTGAGTCTCCAGTACTACCTGGTCTTTCATACAGTACTGCTTGTAAACTGGCAATATATTTTAGGTAAAGAGCAATGCAGAATGTAGACCTCATTTTAATGCAATTTCTACTTTCTCCAAGATCTTGGCCTTTTAAGTTCTGGATAGCTTGCTACTTTCTAGTGTCTTCAGAGAGCTATGGATTAAGCAATTGGGATTATCTGTCTTTTAATAGTGTTCTTGGTGGAAGGGTTGATCTTATACAAACTCTTCCCTCATAGGTGTCAATAGCAGTAGGATATTGTGTAGAATTTTCTTTTCCTGTGATTCTAATCATTGCTGCCTAATTGCACAACTCCAGGAGGCAACACTCACGTCATAGTCTATGCATATGGTATTTTGTAGAGTTGGGTAGTGCAAAATTTCTGCAGCCATAATGTTTGAGAACAGCTGTGCTGTAGGGAATGAGATTCATGGTAAATTTTTTTTTTTTTTTTGAGTTGAAGTCTCACTCTGTTGCCCAGACTGGAGTACAGTGGCACGCTCCCTGCCACCGCAGCCTCGACCTGCTGGGCTCCAGCAAACCTTCTGCTCAACCTTCCAAGTAGCTGGAACTACAGGCACACACTACCACGCCCAGCTAAGTTTTTGATTTATTGAAGAGATGAGGTCTTGCCAAGTTGCCCAGGCGGGTCTCGAACCCGTGGGCTCAGGCAATCCCCTCACCTCGGCCTCCCAAAGCGCGGGATTACAGGCTGAGCCACCAAGCCCGGCTGGAATAGTTAGTTTTAAGGTCAAATCTGTTACAACATCCCAACTGTATAGCAGATATATCTTCAGCTAAATAATAGAACATTGTCCTTACTCTAGCAGTTGTTTTGAAGATGACATTTATTGTGTTTTTTAAAAAAATAAAGGTAGAAAAATTTAGTAATTTTGGCACAGAAGTCACCACTGTTACCATTGACACTTAAAAAAAATACCTGTTTTATAGTGGAGTTTTCTTTAAATAATCTTCCTCCATCAATTTTTTTATAAGTCCTTTCCTGTTCATTTTTCTCTAAAATAAATGAAACATGGTATCTAGTTTTAATTATGTATAAAGTTGGTGAGACATTCTCAGAAACCTCATTCATTCACCTTGTTAACCTCTCTATCATTTGGGCTATAGAGTAAGATCCCTGAAGGTCCCTTGCTGTCTTTGGCTATTGCATTAATGATTATTGTGCATCTTTTCTGTGGCACTAATTGTGCAGTTGAAGTATGCCATGGACTCTGACCTGTGTTCTGTCAGACTAAAGTGCAAGCTGTAGTCTGCATTTTCTTTCTACTCTATCAGGTAGATAGATGGCAGCATAGTATCTTCCTAACTCGTCTTTAAATTCCAAAGCTGAGTGGGGAACTCTCTAGGTTGGAAAAGAAAGCGTTAACTTTCTTGTTTTTCTTCTCTTGTTTTTTTTAAGGTGAAAGTGTTTATTCATTAAACAAAAGAAGCAGAAAAAAAGAATTGCCCCCTGACCATTGCTGTAATGGCACTTAACCTGTATTCAGTAGAAAACTGGTACATTGTGGTTATGCTCATGGGAAAGACAGTTGAGAGAAAGCAGGTTGTTCACAAGTTCTGGGAAATGAACAGATTGGGAGCCTGATTTTCTTCCATTTCTCTCTTCTCCTCGCCTTCTGTTTTCAGGGGAGCTCTTTCTGAGCTGGATTATTTTAATTTCTTTGCAATTGCCCCATTGTTTTTTATAGTAACTTAATGCTTTTTAGATTTCTTCTTAATCTTTACTTTTAAAATATCCATCTATCATGGACATTCAAAGATTTATATGTTTTTATTATGTGACGCTTGAGGAAATATTTGAATATAGCCTTTGTTGAGGGAAGGAAGAACTAAAAAGTACAGGAGATAAGGAATTTATAGTTTATCATGAATCAATGCCCAAATTTAGGATTTATTTTTTAAGCTGTAAGCTATTGATTTATATTCTAAGTCTTATACTTAAAAAAGCCTGCAAACCTAAAAAGAATTATTTACTATCTTCTTTGAAAATAGTAACTAAAAAAAAAAAATCCCCAAAAATTAGTATAAAAGAAAATGCATATCTAGAGAAACTTCAGCAGCTTGAATAATAGGGCTTTTCTAAGTAAATGGAGATAAATTAAACATTTTTGCTAGAATCACAAAATTAATAAAAATTGTAATCCTTGAGCCATTTGAAGTTTTTCAAATGTTAGGCATTAAATTAGCTTGATCATCATTTTTACTAATCACACCAATATAACATTGAATTTTACTTAACCCCCCCCCTTGAAACTAATGTCTCACTTTAACTAGCTTTTGGGATTCTAAAACCTGTAGATTAGGGAATGATTTGGCATTTGAAATGAATAAAATAGATGGATGTTGAAGAAAATGAACTTTTATTTTTGACCAAGGTCCATATGTGACTGTTTTACATAGATATTTTAAATGTTTATAAGCAGCTGCCTAGTCATTTGGTATATTATCAAATTATAGTAATATGTTTCATCTTATTTCATACTGGTTATTTACCAAAACCAACACTAGAAAATTATAGTTTTTTAGTTAAATATGAAGGAAGATATCACTGTGTCTAAAGAGTCATTATATGTTGATCCATAACTATTTTGTTGATCACATATTTTTATCTTGTAATATTCTGGATTTATATATCACTTTGATTAGTGGAAAATGTCCACTCACTTGAAATAATTCTGAGAGGATAAATAATATGGTTCCCATTTTACAGGTAAGGTGACTGAGATTCAGAAAGGTTCAATAACTCGTCTAATCAAAGAATAATTACTTGGCAGAGGTATGATTTGGGCATATTTCTGTCTGTCTCTGAGTCATGTTATTGCTGTTACTATATCCTATTGAAACTCCTATTTAATACTACTTTTACATTTTCCCCTGAAGAAATTTCTTAGCAATATTGTTGTAGCATTTAAAAATGTTTTAAATACAGGTAAAAAATACTAAAGCATAATAATATCTGTTCTTTGGAGAAAGCTCAGTGAACCTCCTGGTTGGTAGGTTCATACTTTGCTCTTTTCACTTCGCATTGAGATAATTCACTTTTAGTAGTTTGTCTAACCTAAAGACTGTCAGATATATCTTATAAAGGCATTATAGTAGGTTGAAATATTTTTAAAAATATTTATCTACTGGAAATCAGATATTGTAGGCAATGCTTGTTATTTCTCTATAAGAGAAAACTCAAGATTAAAAATAAATAAATAATTTGTAACTGTTAGTGCGAGATTATGCAGCTAATCATTTGTGGCGTACCCGTTTATTTCTAAGGTATCCTCTTTTAAATTATTTTTAGATGAAGTAGATTCAGATAATTTCTAATTACTTTATGCTTATTTTTATGTGAAGGGTAAAAACTAACATACTGACTGCATTTAAGGCTATGAGAGCAGGGGTGACAGAAGGGGAAGAGAGAGGAGAGAATTTCAATAAAGGACATGCTGCCAATATTCAAAAGAGGAAAATAAATAATGTTTAGCAGCCCAGCCAACTCTTCTGCTAGGAAGATACATTAGTATTATCCCAATTGGCTGATAGCTAATATTGTTGCTAGGGATTTGATGTCAGAAGTGCCACAGAATTATTTGCCTAGCCTTCTGGCTAACAAAGAATAGAAATAGTTAGAAGATTTGATTGCAGTTAGCTTTGCATGTTCAAATCTTTTCAAAGTTTATTTTAATCTTTCTATATAATCAACTTTAAAGTAGCCTGAGTACTTCTGCTATGTAAAAAAATATTTTAGGCTTTACTTAATAAATAACATTTGTTTTCCTAATATCTAGAAAGTCATTTATTTATGTGTTCACCAAAGAATGGAAAAAAATTTCTGAAATGTATATTTAGCTTTTGGGATTTGGGGTAAGAGTAATCAAGAATAGCCAAGAGTATTAAAGATTGAAAATGAGATGGCAAATATTTTTAATGCTAGTATAAGAGTAATTTGACTTTTTTGTTTATGTATCCTGAAATGCTAGTAGAGATATTGTTTCCTGGTAATACATTTTAAAAAAAATTTGCTTGAAAGGAATAATGCCAGATATACAGTTTATAAAGAAACAAGAATAGGCTATTATTCCAACAATTGTTGGTTCTACTTGTCAATGTATCTCTATGCTTTTTGTGACAGATGGAATGGAGAAATCTTATAATAAGTCTTGACTTTGCTCTGAAATACTAGGTTGACTGAATGTATGTTTTCATTAAACAAGCTTCTGTAGTCAGTTATAAATATTGTAGCATTTAGCATAGAAGATTTAACAGTTTTTGTTTCTCTAGAAGGCTGAGTCAGTCACTGCGAGTTTAAATGGTTAAAACCTAGCAGCAGTTCTGCTGTCTTACTCTTTTCTACTTTTACCAAACACTGTGACACTGCGTTTAGTGTTAAATGATATCCTGTTTTTGTATTGAATTACTCCAACTTTTCTAGAATTTTTACTGCCAAAATATGGCAAGGCAGACAAAATAATTTTTCTGAAATATTTTGCTCTTAGTCATGGATCTGGCAGTCAGGTGCTAGTGAAATTTGTTCTGTAAGACAATTTCACACATATTTGTACCAGAATTTAATGGAGAATTGTGAATACTTGATGATAGCCTTGAGTAAGGTATGAATAAGTGATTTTTTTTCTCCTTTAGATGTGAATTTCCATTAGGATGAATAAGACTGAAAAGTGCGTTTTACCTGAGAGCTGTGTGTGTGTGTGTGGTTGCGGGGGTGGGGGTAGGGGGGTGAGTGGTGGTGATGTACAGGAGTCTGCAACTTGCTTGCCTGTGTTTTGTAATATAATAAACTTAAGCTAAGGCTCATTCCAAAAAAGTGCTCATAACCATACAGATATAATAGGATTTTATTTTAGGATTTAATTAAAATGATTTATTTTCACACAAGAGTAATTGCCATGTGAACCTACCACCAGCATGTGAACTTGGTTATTTAGTCATTTTGAAAATTCACATCTTATGCTTTGGACATCTCAGATGTGAGCTAAACTATTTTTGTTTTTGAACAGTAGAGAAAAAACAAATCCCTTACCAATGGTACAGTGGTTCTCTATGGGGAGGAGGAAGACTTTGTCACCCCAGGAAACATTTGGTAATGACTGGAGACATAATTTGGTTGTCACAACTGGAGGAGTGCTGCTAGCATCTAGTGGGTGGAGCCAGGGATGTTGTCAAATATCCTACAACAAAGTATTATCTAGCCCTAAGCATCAGGAGTGCTGGGTTGAGAAAATCTTCAGTAGAGGGAAGATAAAAAATATATCACATATTGTTAGTTTTCAGACTAGTCTGAAAAACTACAGAAAACTACGTATAAGCAATAGTTTATAAATAAAAATTGCTTCACACTGATTGATGGAGAAACTGTTTTCATTTTACAAAGAGGACCTCAAAAGCCTGGAATTCATTTGTAAAAAATTGTGCATTTATTCTTACGTGTTAAAACATCACTCACCTTCGAAATGCTCTCTGATGCAATATACCTATCTGGATGCTTTTCCTAACTGCTCAACACAGTTTTTGAACTTGTCAATTTTGATGCCGTTTAGTACTCAACATTTTCAAAGAACAGTAAGGAGATCATTGTGTCTTGAGTGGAATGAGTTAGCGGGAGAGAAATAGAGGACGGAGTTGAGAGAAGGGAGAGCTATAATTAGAGGAGACACTTTGTTTTAAGATGTTTAGTGGTCGGGACTTTGTAAGCTGTTAGAGGATTTTGAACCATTACACAATCTCGTTTACATTTTCGAAAGAAAACTCTAATTGCTATGAAGAATAAACTGAGGGACAAGGATGATAGTGAAGGGACCAGTTACTAGGCTATTAAAGTATAGTCTAAGCACAAGGTGATTATGGTAGTGGTAGAAGTGTTGAGAATGATCTACTGCGCTATTATAGTTTGAAGAGCTAACAGGATTTGGTGACAATATGGTTGTATGAGATATTAATGTGGGTATGAGACAGAATGCGGAAAGTCTAGAATAATTGCAAGCCTTCAAGGCCTAAACAACTGGAAGAATAGCGATACCAATTACTGAGAGAGGGGAGCTTGAGAGAAGAGTAGGTTTTAATAAGTTATTAAAGATTTTGGTTTTTACACATTTACTTGTGTATTAGTTAAGAGATGTTCACTAAGCAGTTAGATACAGGAATGTGGATTTCAGTGGAGTGGTCTGAGCTAGATACATAAATTTGGGATCTTTCAGCATAAAAATGATACTGAAAGACCTGGAAACTGATTGGAGATTTCCTATAGAGTAAGTATAAACAGAGAAGAGGTTTGAAAACCAAACCCTAGTCACTCTTAAATTTTAGAAGTCAGGAAGATGAGGAGGAACAAGAAAAGGGACTAAGAAGGAACAGCTAGTGAAACGGGAGAACAGTGGTAAGAGAGGGTCGAGAAAGTTGACGGTGCGTGTATATTGAAGGAGAAATTATAATGGACTGTGGAACATAAACACATAAGGAGTTGAATGTGTTGGGGGAAGTCAGTGAGTTGGTGGTTGGACCAAAGAATTGGACGTTCCATTGAGGCTGACAATTTGTTAGCATTAACAATCTCCAGGGGAATTAGCTCAAAAGATAGGAGGTGGTATCCGAAGATGACATACTTGAGATTGTAATTCTGTTATGTGTATAGTTATTGGAAATGATAAGCATAGCATATGATGTTAGAATTTGAATTGAGATTAGGGTAGAAGGTCACATTGTAAGAAGAAATGAGCTCCAGGAATCCACAGACTGGGCGTCGGGAAACTTACTTGCTAGATCATAAATAGCCAAATGTGACTTGTCTTATTTTCACTTAGCTTTCATTAAAAGGTGGTGCCCCCACTACTCCCTAATTTTGTAACATTTATGAAATTTTAAATTATATAATTCTAATGGATTGCCAGATAGGAGTATAGGGGTATTATTTCATGTAAGTGGCCCTCTCTTCCTCTGCTGGGTTGTGTGTAACATCCTAACTATGTTTATGCACATGTTGCCTGTGTTTCTCTCTCTGTATTTGCCTCTGCTGTTACACGAGTCACACGGTCTTGTAGGTAGTATTTTCCGAATATTCCCATGTTGGGGGAAGAGAAGACTCTCTTCTTTTGTCCAATTTTCTTCATTTTCATTCATCCGTCTAACAAATATTTCTTGAGCATCTGCTGTGAGCTGGAGCTCATTCTGGGCTCCAGGGACCCATCATTGAACAAGAAAGGCAATGGTCCTTCTCTTCAAGAAACTTGCCTACTTCTAAGAGAGACAAACAATGAAGAAGTAGGTATATATCAGGTGGATATAAGTACTATGGGAAAATAGGGCAAGGAAATAGGGAGTACTGGGATTTTCTGTACTTCAGTGAACAAAAAAGTGGCAAGGTCACATTTAAGCAGAAACTTGAAGAAAGTGAGGGGAGTGAGCAAGTGGTTATCTGGGAGAAAGAGTTTCTGGGAGGAGCAAATGCAGCCACTCTGATGTGGGGGAGTTGCTAAATTTGTTGGAGAAATAGCAAAGAGGTCAGCATGGTTAGCTCAGAGTGAGACAGGAAGAAAGTTGATGAGGTCAGAGAGATGGTCAGACTCTTCCTCCCTCTGTTTTTCCTCTATCTCTTATGTCCTTTTCTGTGTTTTATCTGACATATTTTTGACTCTCTTTTCATAGACCATGTATAACTAAATTTTATTTTTATGTTTTGTTATATGTATTTTAAGGGTTTCATTCTAAAATTAATAAAAGTATTTTTATGTATCTATATTTCTCTACCACAACTTTTTGTGCCCTTTATATTTTAAAATGTAATACACAAACAGAGGAGGACGGAAAACTAAAATCAGTTCGGTGAGTTATCCTAAGGCCTCTTTGGGACAACATTTGTAAGATTTATCCTTTTGTCACATTAGATGTACTTAATTTTCAGTGTTGTGAACATTGCTATAAGAATTCACAACATTTTACTATAAAGCAATTTACCAATTCTATTGGTGGGCATTTCCCTTCTTCCTAGTTTTGGGCAGTTATGAATAATGCCACTGTAAGCAACCTTGTTCATAGTTCCTGCTGTACTTGTGTTTCACTTGGATGTGTAGCTAGTGTTGCTCAGTGTTCAAAGTTTATGTGAGTGTTCTTTTAGATACTGTCAGACAGTTTTCCAAAATGGTTGTACCAGTTTCAATTCCTACCAGTAGAGTATGTGAACTAAGGTTGCTTTCCTTCCTCACCAGTACTTAAGTCTTCTTAATGTTAGCCATTTTGGTGCATGTGAGCAGTACTTCATTATGTATAAATATGCATTTGTCTGATGACTAATGGTATTGAGCCCATTTTCATGTATTTATTGACCATATGATTATCTATTTGGTGACGTGTGCCTGTTTCAGTATTTTGCCCATCTGACTTTTGTTGGATAATTGTAGGATATTTTAGATTAGAGCCCTTTTTTGATTATATCTGTCATAAATATCTTCCACTCAGGTTTACCTTTTTACTGTCTTAGTGAACAGATTTTAATTTTAATGTCTGCAACTTATCAATCTTCTCTTTTTTTTGTCTGTAGTATTTTTCAGTTCAATTTATGAATTTTTTTCTATCCTAAAATCATCAACATAATTCTCATATATTATTATCTTGGTACTGTATTTCTCTGTCTTTTACTTTTCTGCCTGGAATTGATGTTTGTGATTCCTGTGAGATGGAAGTCAGGGTTTCATTTTTTCACTAAGTGAATATTCATTTGATTTAGCACCATTTATTTATTGGAAAGATAATTTCTCCCCCTGTGCTGCAGTGCCATCTTTCTCATAAATCAAGATCCACGTATGTGTATATCTGTTTTGGTTTCTTTGCTAGTCTGTTTGTCTCTCCTTGTGGTTATGCCACACTGTCACTGCGACTACTGTTTTGTAATAAATCTTATTGTCCAGTAGAACAGTAGTTTTGAACTTTTTTTTCATTCTCATTGCCCACCTAAGGAGCCTTTTTAGATTTATATCCCCCCTCACCCCCTGCTCCCCCTCTCCATAAGATTTTGTCAGATAGGATTGTTTTGTGCAAGGCCACAAACCATTGTAATAGCTAAGATTTTCTTTCTCACTCTAAGAACCAGTTTTCTCTCTCTTAGGGGCAAAACTGGTCCTGCCGAGAATGTGTGCAATAGAGCAGACCTTCCTGTCTTGTTCTTTTTTATAAGAGTGTCATGCAATTCTTTGTGTTTTTCTGTGAAATATAGAAACAGTTCAGCAATTTCTATAAACCAAAACAGAGTAAAGCAAACTTCCACCAGTAGAGTTCTATACTCTAACAGTGGGGGACCTTTTATTAGGATTGTACTAATTCTGTAGATCAGTTTGAATAGTTGACTTGTTTAGTTTATTGAGTTTCCTGATCTGCAAACATAATACAGCTTCAATACAAAAATTACTTTAAAAAGAAATTAGTGCAGTGGTTCATGCTTGCAGTTCTAGCACTTTGGGAGACTGAGATGGGAGGATGCCTGAGCCTGGAGTTCATGACCACCCTGGGCACATTGCAAGATCTCATCTCTACAAAAAATCAAAACATTTAGCTGGGCATGGTGGCACACACCTGCAGTCCCAGCTATGTGGGCAACTGAAGCAGAGGGATTGCCTGAGCCCAGGAGGTTGAGGCGGCAGTGAGCAGGGATTGTGCCACTGAACTCTAGCCTGGGCACCAGAGTGAGACTCCGACTCAACACTTAAATATATAAAATAAAAATAAATTAGAAACACGAGTATTTCTATAATTATAAATTATTAGTTAAAACTTTTCCTGCAAAGAATATTCACAAGTTTACTGTTGATTTCTTACCCTGTCAACGTGAAATAAAACAATAATTTCAGTCTTAAACTCTTTCAGAGAAAAGGAAAAAAGAGAAATTTTTCCAACTCATTTTAAGTGTATAGCATATCTTGGATACATAACCTATTAAAGGTAACTTTAAAAAGTAAATTATAAAGCCGGGCTCGGTGGCTCAGTCTGTAATCCCGCGCCTTTGGGAGGCTGAGGTGAGTGGATTGCCTGAGCCCGCGGGTTCAAGACCCGCCTGGGCAGCAAGACCTCATCTCTATAATAAATCAAAAAATCAGCCGGGTGTGGTAGCGCATGCCTGTAATTCCGGCTACTCGGAAAGCTGAGATGGAAGGATCGCCGGAGCCCAGCAGGTCGAGGCTGCGGTGGCTGGAAGCGGCCATTGCACTCCAGTCTGGGTGACAGAGTGAGACTCCAACTCAAAAAAAAAAAAAAAACAGTAAATTATAGACTAGTCTGGTTATGAACATAGATGAACAACTCCTAAAAAATATTAGCAAAAGGAATCTGGTTGTGTGGAAAGTTGTTTTTGCATTAGAAACTCAGTAAATATATTTTATCACGTTAGCAGATTAGGAAAAAAGTTCAAATGGGCATCTCAATGTATAAAGACAAAGATAAAATTCAATATCCATTCAGATCATACAGTTCTTAGCAAACTAGATCTATGGGGGGAGGAGGCTTTTTTAATCACATAAAAGGTTAGTCTCCATGCCCCCCCCCCAAGAAAATCCTACAAAACCAACCAGCTAAGCATACTAAGATGAAATATTGACTTCTTTTCTCTGAAGTTGGGGGACAAGTCATTGATGCCCACTGTGGCCATTGTTCTTAAACATAGTTCTAGAAGTTGTAGCCAATGCAGTAAGACAAGAGAAGGAAAAAGTATAACTGCTGAAATAAATAAAACTGTCATTACTTGTAGATGATACAATTGTGAAAATGATTTATCCATAGATTCTTGTGAGTTTTTAAGAAAGTATAAAAAGTGTGACTATAAAACGGTTTTAAAAAATCAATTTCATTTTTTATATAATAACAAACCTTTAGACAATGAAATTAATAGCAAATGCCATTTATAATAATAGGATAAAAACCTAGGAAATTCCTGAATTAAATCTGATTTTAAAAAGTACAAGACCTCTAGGGAAACTACGAAACTTAATAGAGAATATGTTATACATGAATGTATGCCTGAGTATGTGTTGTAACTTGAAAATCTAACTTTAAATTTGTGTGAAAATACAAATTATCAAGAATAACTAAGACAGTCTTGTAAAAGAACAGGATGGGATAACTTGGCTTGCCAGGTATTGAGATGTATTACAAAGCCATAGTAATTAAGATGTGTGACTGGTATAAGGATAAACACATGAACTGACGGAACAGAAGAATAGAGAGCCCAAATTAGATCCACTCATATGTGGACACTTAGTCTCTGATTGCTGAGGAAAGAAAAGCTTTTTAAATAAATCATTCTGGAAAAGTTGAATATCCATGTAGTAAAAGTAAATGCACTTCCCTGTCTTTCACTGTGTACAAAAAAATAAACATCAGTTCTAGATGGTTAGTGACCAGAATGTGAAAGGCAAAATGTATAAAGCTTTTAAGAGCTTTATAAGATAATATAGGAGAATGCCATTATAACTTCAGTATCAGGAAGGATTTCTTAACCGGGATATAAGAAGCACTAAAGGAAAAAATTGATAAATTAGACTACATTGAAATTATAAACTTGGATTTATCAAAAGATGCCATAGAGAGAGTGAACAGGTAGTCTCAGACTGGGAGAAAATGTTTGCAATATACAACTGAAACACAGTAGTATCCAAAATGTATGAAGAATGAATTAGTAACTTTTACCATGAGGGTAGATGGTGGGGAGAGGTTGTGATGGGGTGGGAATCCCCAGGAGGCTCTGCTTGGTTTCCAGTGTTCTCATTCTTGAGAAGATAGTGTTACTTTTCTTGAAAGTGAATATGTTTTGTGTATTTATCTGTGCATAAGTACATCTCTTAGCAAAAAAAATGGGAAGAAATAAAAACAAGGAAGAAATACATTACTGACTGTATTAGTTTGCTAGGGCTACCATAACAAAATACCACAGAAATTCATTTTCTCACAGTTCTGGAAGCTGGAAGGCCAAGCTCAAGATGTCAGCAGGTTTGATTTCCTCCGAGGTCTCTGTTCTTGGCTTGAAAATCGCCAGTTTCTCACTGTCCTCACATGGTCTTTCCTCTTGGAACTTCCCTGTTGTCTGTGTGCAAATTTCCTCTTCTTAGAAGGACACCAGTCAGACTGGACTAGTGCCCACCCGAAGGGCCCCATTTAACTTGATTGCTGCTTTAAAGGCCCTGCGCCAACTGTAGTCACTTTCTGAGGTATGGGCATTAGGGGCTTCAACATAAGAATTTTGGGGGACATAGTTCAGCCCATAACACTGATTATGTGGTAAAGATCTGGGATAACAAATGGGTTCTTGTGATTTGGATAAAATTTCCTAAGCCAATTTTTGGATTCAAAAAGTGTTAAATCTAAAAAAATCTGAGACAGAAGTAAAGATGTACTCTAAAGAACAGTGTTAAGTGACTCAAAATATGGATTTAGTGCTGATGATGTTAATTATGCATGTGTGAACTTGGAATACAGTTGTTTTTTGAAAATGTAAAAGTGATAAAAAAGCAATTTCTAGATTAAAGTTTTTTACTACTGTATTTTACATAAATACTTTAAATGTATAACCAAATGAATAAATGTAATATTATAAGTAGAACTCTTAGTCTCATCTCCATCCCTGACATTTATAAATTGTAGTTGGCCAAAAATTTTTAAAAATCTTTTCACTGGGAAAAGAGAGGATGGATTTTAGTTGGTCATAGATGGTAATTTTAGCACACTAAGCTCTTCTATAATGCAATATGTGCATTCCTAAAAATCGTTATGTAAAACCATGCAATAAAACCACGGGGCTTATGGGACAATGGGGCCACAGCACTCAAGAATTTTGTCAGTAATACTTAAAAGGAGAGGGACCTAATAAAAAACAGCAGTGTACTTTTATAAATAGTATGGTGATAAGTAAATACTTAAATAGTTAAGAAATGAGTAAATACTACGATAAAATGGCACTTTACCTTGAAAGAAACCTGGCTTTTTCTTAGGGAAGCAGCATTGAACGGCCATAGAATGTGAGTTATTGTGAAGTGATGGAAGGAGGGTCTCTAAAATTGGAGGGAAAGTTGTTAGAGCAGGGGTGGGTGGGTGTAACTCGTAACGGGGGATAACCTGAAGTGGCTGGTAGATGTTTGAGGGTCGAATGTGTTTTGTGTGTTCCTACATGTCTGTTCACCTGGGTGCGATTTTCTGTGTTTGTGTAGGATTTTTCACAGATAAAATTTATGCATAAGACACTAAATTATGGCTGTGCTCACATTGTTTTTTTAATGTATCAATTATGTTGGAACAGATTTGTGTTTTCAAATAGCATTATAGCAGAACTTATTTTTTAATATCACATGACCATCTTTTTTTATTTCTATATGCATTTTAAGGATTGTGACTTAAGCTGTTTTTACTGTAGTTTTGAAATGATTGCCTAATATTGATTGCTACATAATATTTGAGTGCATTTGTGAATTTTAAGCTTTTCAGACTTACAAATAAGTAATTTGAATGTGGAATCATGCTGGGCTCGGTGGCTCAGCCTGTAATCCGCACCATTGGGAGGCTGAGGTGAGTGGATTGCCTGAGCCCGCGAGTTCAGGACCCGCCTGGGCAGCGAGACCTCATCTCTACAATAAATCAAAAAATCAACCGGGCGTGGTAGTGCATGCCTGTAATTCCGGCTCCTCAGAAGGCTGAGGCGGAGGATCGCCGGAGCCCAGCAGGTCGAGGCTGCGATGGCCGGGAGCGGCCACTACACTCCGGTCTGGGCGACCGAGTGAGACTCCAACTCAAAAAAAAAAGAATGTGGTATCAGATTTTTGCTTGAGTCTTGTGGTGATTCCATATGACACACACAGAAACATCGTTCTTTTGTTTGAAGCAGGCACATTCGTTTTAGTGACCTCTCTGTTTTTCATGTTCTATTAGGATACCTTTAATACTTAATGTTTACCAGTATAAAAGGAAGCTTATAGGCCCTTGTGTTTTAGGAGTCCTTCCCATCCACTTGTTGCTTTTATTGACTGGCTGTTTTATTCCAAAGCTTAACAACAACAGGTTTCCAGGAGACGTCTTAGTTCTTTGACTGTCTAACCCTCCTTTGGTCTGTTTGGTTGGTGACAGTGAGAGTGCATACTTGTAAACACTTGTTGTTTTCCTAGCCTTCCACCATGAAACCTCTTTGGTTCACTTTCAGGACCTTCATTTTCAGTCTCTGAGTCAGAAAATCAGCTTTCACTCCTAGTGTTTCCATTTCTCTCTCCTATCTAGGCATTCCTTTTTTCCTGCAGTGCTCTGTGGACACATGCCTGTTGTGGAATATATCCCATTGTTTTGGAGTTTTGCAAAATCGTGTTCTCTAAACAAATTGTGTGCTTCTTGAGGGCCCAGACCATATATTTACCAGTTATACATTCCTGTTACATAACACGGTGCTTGGCTGTGGTGGTTGGGTGACTGGATGGTGAATGAATAGAGTAGCTTAAAGAAAACCGTCCTTATGGTTCTGTTATGTATGATTTCCCTTCACTTTGATTATGTCACATGATTTCTAGATATCTTTATCACTTGAACTTTAATAATATGAAGCAGGCTGTGCATTCAAACTTTTTGTCAGTATAATGCAGAAATTTGTTTTGTAGACCAAAGATTGTATACCATCTGTGTTTTTTCGTTTGTTTTTGACTAAAATAGGTTCAAAAAACAAACAAGGATTGCAGTTTTTTGACATAATAGAGCAGTGAAATCCTATATTTTTCTTCTTGATATTATAAATTGCAACATTTACTTTTGAAATTTTCAAATAGTTACATACTCATTAAATAGGATAAGCTTTTGGATTTGTTTATTCGTTTGAGTTGAGGTCTTACTCTATTGCCCAGGCTGGAGTGCAGTGGCACGATCATGGCTCACCGTAGTCTTGAACTCCAGGGCCCAAGCAGTCCTCCCACCTCAGCCCCCCAAGTAGCTGGAACAATAGACAGATCCACACCACCATGTCTGGTTAATTTTGTTGATTTTTTTTTTTTTTTTTTTTGGTAGAGACGAGGCCTTGCTGTGTCTCCCAGGCTGGTCTTGAACTCCTGGCTCAAATAAGCCTCCTACCTTGGCCTTTCACAGTGCTGGGATTATAGGTGTGAGCCACTGTACTAAGCCAGATCAAACTTAAAGGAGCAGGGGGAGTTCTTTTATGATAATAAGGACAATGGGTTATGGCTCAATATTGATTATTACCACTATAAGCAACTCTTCAGATTATATTTAAGCCTTTCTGTTTCTTTATAGGACCTCTTCGTTGTCAGACATGAATTGGCCATAATGAGACTAGCTGCCTTTATGGGCATTACAATGTTAGTTGGAATAACTGGACTCTTTTATACTCAACTAATTGGCATCATCACAGTAAGTATATTTTTAATGTGAAGTAACAGATGAGTATATTACTAGTTAGGAATTAATTCTAAAAAGTCACAGAAAGCTTAGAAATTGAAGGAGAAAATTACCTGTAATTTTTAAATATATTTTTATTTTCATATGCCTATGTAATTTTAAAGTACTTATCATCAGGTACAGAGTATACATACAATATTGTGTGTCCTGCTTTGTTTATAGCTTTTTTCTTATTGATACATAATATATTACATATTTATGGGGTACGTGTGAGTTTTTGTTATATGCATAGAATATGTAATGATCAAGTTAGAGCATTTGAGGTCTTCATTACTTTGAGTATGTATCATTTCTTTGTGTTGGAAACATTTTAAGTCCTCTCTTCTAGCTACTTTAAGATATCCAGTGCATTGCTGCTAACTGTAGCCACCCTACTATGCTATTGAACTGTAGAATTTGTTTCTTCTTACTGTGTGTTTTTAACTATTAACCAAATTCTCTTCATTCTGCTCTCCCAACGAACACCTTTCCCAGCCTCTGGTATTTATCATTCAACTCCCTACCTCCGTGAGATCAACATTTTAGCTCCCACTTATGAGTGATAACTTGTGGTATTTGTCTTTCTGTACCTGACTTATTTCACTTTGCATAATGACCTCCAGTTGCACCCATGTTGCTGCAAATGACAGGATTTCATTTTTTTAAATGGCTGAATAGTGTTCCATCGTGTGTATATATTATATTTTCTTTGTCCATTCCTCTATTTGTGGGCGCTTAGGTTGATTCCATATCTTTGCTGTCGTTGATAGTGCTGTGATTAACATGCGAGGGCAGGCATCCCTTTGATGTCCTGATTTTTTCTTTCCTTATCCAGTAGTGGGATTGCTAGTTCGATTTATAGTGGCAATTTGATTTTTAGTTTTTGAGAAATCTCCATACTGTGGCTGTTCTAATTTATACTCCTACCAATAGTATATAAAGAGTTTCCTTTCTCCTCTTCCTGTCAGCATTTGTTACTTTTTTGTCTTTCAACAATACCTGCTCTAAGTGAGATAAGGTGACCTCTCCCACTGTGGTTTTGATTTGCCTTCCTCTGTTGATTGATGATGTTGAGCACTTTTACATATATCAGTCAGCCATTTGTATGTCTTTTAAAACGTGTATTAAGCCGGGCTCAGTGGCTCAGCCTGTAATCCCACGCCTTTGGGAGGCTGAGGGGAGTGGATGGCCTGAGCCCGCAGGTTCAAGACTTACCTGGGCAGCAAGACCTCATCTCTACAATAAATCAAAAAATCAGCCGGGCGTGTTAGCGCATGCCTGTAATTCTGGCTACTCAGAAGGCTGAGGTGGAAGGATCTCCAGAGCCCAGCAGGTGAGGCTGCGGTGGCCGGGAGCGGCCGCTGTCCTCCTGTCTGGGTGCCAGAGTGGGACACCAACTCAAAAAAATAAATAAATAAATACATAAATACATGAAACATGTGTATTTATGTCCTTTACCCATTTCTAATGGGATTATTTGGTTTTCTTATGGTTGACTTGTTTGAGTTTCTTGTACATTCTGAATAGTAGCCCCTCATTGGATTGGTAGCTTGCGATTATTTTCTCCAATTCCACATGTTGTTTCTGTGGATTCTTTCTTTGCCACGCAAGAGCTTTTTGGTTTCACAGAGTCCCATTTGTCTCTATATGTTTTTGTTCTCTGTCCTTTTGGGGTCTTAGCTACAAAATCTTTGCTTAGACCAATGTTCTAAAGTTTTTTTCCTATGTTTTCTTATAGTAGTTTCATAAATGTGGGTCTTATGTTTAAGTCTTTAATATATCTTGAGTTAGTATTTGCATATGGTGAGAGATAGGAGTCCAGTTATTCTTTTGCATATAGATATTTAGTTTTCTTAGCATTTATTAAAGAGACTGTCTTTTTTCCGTGTATGTTCTTGGTGTCTTTATCAAAGATTTGTTGGCTATAAATGTGTGCATTTATTTCCAGATGTTCTATACTGTCCCATTGCTCTGTTTTTATACCAATACCATGCTCTTTTGGTAACTATAGCTTTGTAATATATTTTGAAGTCTGGTAGTATGATGTCTCCGGCTTTGTTCTTTTTGCTCAGGATTGCTTTGACTATTTAGGCTCTTGTTTGGTTTCATATGAACTTCAACGTTTTGGTTTTTTTTTCAGTTCTGTGAAAAATGTTGTTGGTATTTTGATAGGGATTACATTAAATCTGTAGATTGCTCTGGGCAGTATGATTATTTTAACAATATTTTTTCTTCTGGTCCATTAGCATGGGGTGTCTTTCCATTTGTTTATGTCTTCTTTAATTTCTTCCATCAGTGCTTTGTAGTTTTTGTTGTAGATATGTATATATATTTTTTACCTCCTTTGTTACGTTTATTTCTGGGGTTTTTTTTATAACTATTGTAAATGGTTTTGCCTTTTTGATTTATTTCTCAGTTAGTTCATTATTGGTATATAGAAACGCTGCTAATTTTTCTATGTTTATTTTGTATCCTGTGACCTTATTGAATTTATCAGATATAAAAGTTTTTGGTAGAGTGCTTAAGTTTTTCTTGATATAAGATTGTATAATCAGCAAAGAGGGACAGTATAATTTCCTTTTTTCCAGTTTGAATGCCTTTTATTTATTTCTCTTGCTTGACTTCTCTGTTTAAGTACTTCTATTACTGTGCTGAATATGAGTGATGAAAGTGGACATCTTTGTTTTGTTCCAGTTCTTAGAGGAAAGGCTTTCAGCGTTTTCCCATTCAGTATGCTGTTATCTGTGGATTTGTCATATATGGGCCTTTATTATGTTGAGGTATGTTCCTTCTATGCCTGGTTTATTAAGCGTTTTTTTTTTTTTTTACCATGATGGGATGTTAAATTTTATCAAATGTTCAGTTGAGTGAGTGATCATATGTATTTTGTTCTTCATTCTGTGGATGTGGTATATCACGTTTATTGATTTGTATGTTGAAGCATTCTTGCATTCCTGGGATAAATCCTACCTGATCATAGTACTTTTTTTTTTTTTAATGAGTTGTTGGATTTGTTTTGCTAGTATTTTGTCGAAGATTTTTGTGTCTGTCTTCATCAGGGATTTTGTTCTATAGTTTTCTTTTTTGTTACTGCTTCTTTTCCTGGTTTAGGTATCAGAATAATACTGACTTCATAGAATGTGTTGGGGAAATTCTTCCCTCTTCAATTTTTTGGAATAGTCTAAGGAGAATTAGTGGCAGTTAGCTGTGTTTTCAGTGGTTCGCAGAATTGGCAATGAAGCCATCCAATCTTGGACTTTGCTTTGTTGGGAGACTTTTTTACTGTTTTGATATTATTACTTATTCTTGGTTTGCTCAAGTTTTCTGTTTCTTCCTGATTCAATTTTGGTAGGTTGTATGTGTCCAGGAACTTATCATTTCTTTTAGGTTTTCCAGTTTGTTGTTCTACAGTTGTTCATGATAGTCTCTGATGATCTTTTGTATGTCTTTGCTATCAATTGTAATGTCTTCTTCATTTCTGATTTTATTTATTTGGATCATCTCTGTTTTTTTCTTGGTAAATCTAGCAAGTGGTTTACTTATGTTGTTTATCTTTTTAAAAATCTACTTTCTGTTTTGTTGCCTTTTTGCATTTTTTTAGTCTCTATTTCTTTCAGTTCTTATCTAATCTTATTTCTTTTATTAATTTTGGGCTTGGTTTGTTCTTCCTTTTCTAGTTCCTTGAGGCACATCACTAGACTGTTTATTTACAGGCATGTTTTGCTGCAGACTACCCTCCTAGCACTGATTTTGTTGTATCCCATTGGTTTTGTTATACTGTGTTTTCATTTTCAATTGTTTCAGGAAAGTTTTTTATTTTCTCCTAAATTACTTCCTTGACCCTGTGGTTGTTCAGAAGCATGCTGTTTAATTTCTATGTATTTGTACAATTTCCAAAGTTTCTCCTGTTATTGATTTATATTTTCCATTTTAGTCTGAGAAGACACTTGTTATGTTTTCAGTTTTTTAATGTATATTGAGACTTGCCTTGTGTCCTAACATATGGTCTATTCTGGAAAATGCTCCATTTGCTGATGGTATATTCTATAACTACAAAATGTTCTATAAATATCTGTTAGGTCCAGTTGGCTAAAGTACAGTTTAAATTCGATGTTTCTTTGTTAATTTGCTTTCTAGATGATCTGTCTAATGCTGAGAGTAGGGTATTCAAGTCTCCAACTATTATCGTATTGGAGTCTGTCTTTTCCTGTGGATTCATTAATATTTGGTTCATATATCTGGGTGGTCTGGTGTTGGGTGCATATATGTTTAGAATTGTTATATTCTCTTTCTGGATTGATACTTTTATCATTATATAATAGCCTTCTCCGTCACTTCTTACTGTTTTTTACTTTAAGTCTGCTTTATCTGATATAAGTTTAGCTACCCTTGCTTACTTTTGGTCTCTGTTTGCATGGAATATCTTTTTCTGTCCCTTTACATACAGCCTATTTGTGTCTTTACCGTGGACTTGAGTTTCTTGTAGACAGTATATAGTTGTGTTATTTTAAAAAATCCATCCAGAAAGTCTGTATTCTTTAAGTGCAAAGTTTAACCTTTACATTCACGGTTATTACTGATATGTGAGAGCTTACTCCTGTCTTTTTATTAAATGATTTCTGGTTGTTTTATATATCCTTTGTGCCTTTCTTTCTGTTGTATTATTTATTGTTGTGAGTTGCTAGTTTTCTGTAATGATAACATAGAGGTCTTTCTCTTATTTGTATGTTTGCTCTACTAGTGTGTTTTATACTTTTGTGTTTTTGCATAATGCTAGATCTTGTCCTTTCACTTTCAGGTATAGAACTCTTTAGAATTTCTTGTAGGGACAATCTAGTGGCGACAAATTCCCTCAGCTTTTTTGTCTCAGGAAAGACTTTATTTCTCCTTCATTTTTAAAGACTACTTTGTTGGGAATAGTCTTTTTGGCTGAAAGTTTTTTTTCCCCTGCATTTTGGACATAGCATTCCATTTTCCCTGGGAAAGTAAGTTTAGAAGTTTTTGTAAGTTTTCTGTTGAGAAATCCATTGTTAGTCTGATGGGGATTTCCTCATATGTGACTTGGTGCTTTTCTCATGCTGTTTTTATATTTCTCTATTATCTTTGACTTTTGACAGTTTGACTACAGCGTGCTGTGGAGAAGATCTTTTTGCCGTGGAGATCTTTTGTATCTGTTTGGGAGTCTCTGAGTATACCTGGATGTTTAAATCTCTTGTTAGATTTGAGAAATTTTCAGCTATTCGTTCCTTAAATAGATTTTCTACCCTTTTCATTTCCTCCTTTGCTTCTGGGACACTGAAAATTCAAATATTTGGCCAATTTATGATGGCCCATATGTCACATAGGCTTTATTCATTCTTTTAAAATCTTTTTTTCTTTGTTTTAGTCTGACTGGGTTATTTCAAAAGACCTGTCTTCAAGTAATGAAATTCTTTTTTCTGCTTCATCTAATCTTGAACTGTTGAACTTTCAAAGGTATTTTAGGTTTTATTTAATAAATTATTCACTTCCAGAATTTCTGTTTGGTTTTTTTTTTAATGTTTTCTTTGGAAAATTTGTCTTTTGTAATCTGAACTGTTTTTTTTATTTCTTTGTATTATTTTGTATTCTTTTTATCTCACTAAGCTTCTTTAATATTATCATTATGAGTTATTTTTTCCAAGATTGTTCATAAATTTCTTTTTCATTGGAATAGTTTGCTGGAGAATTATTGTGTTTCTTTGGAGTTGGCATACTTCCTTGCTTTTTCATGTTTCTTGTGTCCTTATGTTGATGTCTGCCCATCTGTTGTGTAACAGTTGCTTCTTCTGATTTTTTGAATTTGCTTTCATAGGGGAGGACTTTTTCCTGAACATGTATCTGTGGTATCGGTATGGGCCCTTTCGTTTTGATTTTGAGTGCTTGCAGTAGTGTAGTTACCATATGATTTATTTGGTATAAATAGCATTAGTGGTATTTGTGATTTCCTCAGTAGCTTAGGGTGTGATTGTTAGTAGATGCTATGGTTAACCTTTACTGGGGAGGGACGTTAGGTGGACCTGTGCTTGGGCCCCATTGTAGTGTATGCTGATGCTGTTGTTAGCTGGTCCAGTTAGACCAACGCTTGGGCCTCTACATGGCTTGTTCAGGTGCAGGTAGTGGCGGCAGTAAGCCAGACAGGCAGATGGGTTCTCAGACCCCTGGGCAATGGCATAACTTGGGTGATGGTAGCGTTGGCAGGACAAACCACTGGCTCTCGAGTGGCTTGTGCTGGTGTAGACAGTGTCTGTGACAGGCTGGGAAGGCTAATCCCGAGGCCCACATGTGGCCCGTGTGTGTGAGTACCAGCTGTGGTGGTAGTGGCAGGTGGGGTTGGCCTGGCCTCTAGCCCCTGGGAAGTGTACTCAGGTGCCAGTAGTGGTTGACTGGGCTGGAGGCAGTACCCACGTTCCTGGATGGTGTGTCAGGCACTGGGACGTGGTGGTGGGCAGCCCCAGCCTCAGACCTCCTGATGGTGTGTGTACACACTGACTGTGTTTGGCAGGGGCAGTGTGATCCCCAGGCCCAGGGCAAAATGTTTGGGTGGGGTGGCAGCAGCTGCCCTGTTACTAGGGAGGCAAAGCTGCTTTCAGTGGCAGCAGCCTTTTGGAGGGTACTCTTACACATCGGCAGGCACCAGCATCTCATAACCTCAGGTAGTGGGCTGGAGATTGCCATGGACTGCTGGTAACAATGTATTGCTACAAATACCTGGAAGAAAGATTGTTAGGAGGACTGGACTTGCTTAAGGGGGTTTGAATATTCACTGAGTTCTAAGGCCTAACCCTGAGAAAACTAGTGTAAGAATTTCAAGGCTGCTTAGCAAAGCGTGTCAGGTAAAGCTAAGCAAAACGGCTTCACTAAAACGAAGTTCTTTCTGTTTTGGGGGGTTCCTTCTTTTCAGTGACCATTAATGTTATTATTGTAATTATTTTGGGGCACCACAAAACATGCCTGTATAATATGGTGAACTTATTCAGTAAATGTTGTGTGTGTTCTGACTGCTTCACCAACTGGCCATTCCCCCATTTTTCACCATCTTCTTGGGCTCCCTGTTCCCTGAGACATAATATTGAAACCAGGCCAGATAATAAACCTACCATGGCCTCTAATGTTCATGTGAAGTGTTACACATCTCTCACTTTAAATCAAAAGTTAGAAATGATTAAACAAGGCATGTCAAAAGCTGAGACAGAACAAAAGGAGGCCTCTTGTGCCAAACAGCCAGGTTATGAACACAAAGAAGAAATTCTTAAAGGAAATTAAAAGTATTGCTCTATTTAGCACATTAATGAAAAGAAAGTGAAGCAGGCTTATTACTGATATGGAGAAAGCTTTCATGGTCCAGACAGAAGATTAAACAAGCTACAATATTCCCATAAACCAAAGCTTAATCCAGAGCAGGGCTCTGACTCTCTTCAGTTTTATGAAGGCTGAGAGAGGTGAAGGTGCTGCAGAAGAAAATTTGGAATCTAGCTAATGTCTGTTCTTGAGGTTTAAGGAAATAAGGCATCTCTGTAACATAAGAAGTGCAAGGTGAAGCAGCAGGTGTTGATATAGAGGCTATAGCAAGTTGTCCAGAAGATCTAGCTAAGATTGTTGATGAACGTGGCTGCATTAAACAACAGATCTTCAGTGAAGACAAAACAGCCTTCTATCCGAAGAAGATGCCATGTAGGACTTTCAGAGCTGCAGAGGAAAAGACAATGCCTAGCTTCAAAAGACAGGATGACTTTTGTTAGAGGTTACTGCACCTGGTGACTATAAGTTGAAGCCAATGCTCATTTGCTATTCTGAAAATCCAAAGTCTCTTAAGAATGGTGCTTTTTTTAAAAAAAAAAAGCTAAATCTACCATGCCTGTGCCCTAGAAATGGAACAACAAAGGCTGAAAGACAACCACATGTACTTACAGCATAGTTTACTGAATATTTTAAGTCCACTTTTGAGGCCTTCTGCTGAGGAGTAAAGTTTCATTAAAAATATCACTGCTTATTGGCAGTTCACCTAGTTACCCAAGAGCTCTGCTGAAAATGTACAAGGAGATTGATGTTGTTTTCATGCCTGCTAATACAACATCCATTTTGTATCCCATAGATAAAGGAGTAATTTCAAGTTTCACGTCTTATTTAAGAAATGTATTTTATGTAAGACTGTAGTTGCCATAGATCATGACTCCTCTGATGGTCTGGGCAAAGTACATTGGAAACTTTCTGGAAAAAATTCACCATTCTGTATGTTATTAAGAACATTCATGATTCGTGGGAGGGAGTCAAAATAGCAACATGAACAAGAGTTTGGAAGAAGTTGATTCCAGCCGACATGGTTGACTTTGAGAAGTTCAAGACTTCAGTGGAAGAAGTAATTGCAAATGTGGTGGAACTAGCAAGGGAACTAGATTACATTGCTGCAATCTCATGATCAAACTTGAACAGATGAGCAATTGCTTCTTATGAATGAGCAAGGAAAGTGGTATTTTGAAGAGTCTACTCCTAGTAAAAATACTGTGATCATTGTTGAAATGACAACAGAGGTTTTAGAATGTACATAAACTTAGTTGATAAAGCAGTGACAGGGTGTGAGAGGATTGATTCCAATTTTGGAAAAAGTTCTACTGTAGGTAAAATATTATTGAACAGCATTGCATGCTGCAGAGAAATCTTTCATGAAAGAAAGAGTCAATCCATGTGGCAAACTTTATTGTTGTTTTATTTTAAGAAATTGTCACAGCTACCCCAACCTTCAGCAATCACTACCTTGATCAATCAGCAGCCATCAACATCAAGGCAAAACCTTCCACCGGCAAAAAGATAATGACTCATTGTAGCTCAGATGATCATTAGCATTTTTTGAAGTATGTACATTGTGTTTTTAACAGACTACAGCCTAGTGTGTTAAACATAACTGTTATATGCACTGGGAAAGCAAAGAGTTCATGTGATTAGCTTTATTGTGATACTCGCTCCATTGCAGTGGTCTAGAACTTAACCTACATATCTTCAAGGTATGCCTGTAAGATCTTTATTGTTTTTGTCTATCAGGTTCCATCTGAATCTATTCACTTCTACCAGCATGTTAATATTAATTCTCAAATGTAAGGGTATTTTTTTCTGTAATGTTGAACAACATATTGTATTAAGATAGGGAGATTGGATTCTGATGTGATATATCTAAAACTGAGTAGAAACCACATTGTTAAATAATGCTCATTCCAAGTGTTTCCTCTCTTTGCATACATATAGTACCCTCAGACCAGTCTACACTAGATAGGACTGGTAACTATAGAAATTATACATTTGTGAAAGTATTGAGAATCAGAAAGCAAGAGAAGATACATAATTAGTCTAATCTATGGTCACTTTGCTAATATTTGCTAGTCTAATCTTTAGACTAACAAATAGTTGCCTTTAGTCACTCTAGTAACTTTGTTAATCAAATCTTTGGTTACTTCTCTTGAATACAAATACTTTAAACTACATTAACCTTTAATTCTCTTTAGGTGGGATTTCATAGTGAACCTCAAGCATTACTCTTTTTGGATTTAAGCAATAAAATTTTAAAAAATTTTCCAGAATATACTTCTTCCCACATTGATTTATGTTTAAGACTTAATTATTTAATGTTGTTGTACATTCAGTTTTATTTTAAATGTAATGAATTATTAGCATTTAAATAAAATAGTATTTAATAATTATTTAAAGTTAAAATACAGATTATGTTTACTTAATTTATAAAATACATTTGCTGTTTAATTTTATGATAAAATTAATAATTGCTTACAGGAAATTTTACATCTGGACATGTCTTGGCCATACACTGAATCCATGGTCTCTCTTTATAGTGTGAAAAAGTGATGAATTTATCAGGTAGCGAAAGAAAGAAGAGAAGTGGGAGAAGGAAACACAGTAAACTTAACCCTTTCATTAGACTCTTACTTTTCTTCTACCCTTGACCGTGGAGATCCTGGGGGCATTTTGGGAAAACACTGGGAGGGGTGTCATTTCATGACATAATCTGTGCAATTACATAGCTTGAATATAGGTCTATTACATAACAAACAAGCAAACTAAATGCTGTCTCGGGTTTTCGCTTGAGGTTCCCGGGAAGCAGCATATCAATTTTCAGTAATTTTTTTCCATTGTTCATTTTTACTTGGAATAAATAATTCATTTCTGTCACATAGAAGAGGAAAAATTCTGTCTTTCTATTGATAGTAGAAGGTCCCGGGATAATCATAGCAATGATAATCTGATGTCATGTTAGACCTAGCAAGAGTAGATTATCTGTGACCCAGATAAAATAATTAGAAATTACTTTAACTTAAAAATAGTGGATTTCTAATCTCATTTTCAAGGTTAAAAGATTTCAACACAACCAGATGTTTCTGTTAAATAGACTAATCTGAAGCCCAGTTCTGAAGGATTACCTTTGAGTACTTTTAGATTTAATTTTAAACAGGATTTAAATATATCTGCTTGTGCATTTTTGCTAAAGTTGATATTGATGTTCAAATGTTTTCAAAACAGTCTGCTTTGAGACATTTTTAAATTTGGAACAAGTTAGTCAAATTATTTCTTATTTATACTACTTTTTTATTGCTGTTTGTAAATGAAATAGTGTTATTAATGTAATTGATGTTGTCAGAATTATAGAGCAGTAATTTACACATAGCCAAGAATAATGTCCATTTTGATGAGCACCAATACTAATAGTGCTGGGCAATTGTATTCGTCATGTTTTCAGTCACTGGGCTTGGAGGGAGTTAATCAAGAAGCGCTGTAACAGCTGGTCCAGGGCATTCTGGTGGGGTTCTGACAGTGAGCTATTGTGTGCCATGACACTGCTCTGACAGTGTATCTAAATTTCATATATGGTCATTTTTGTTTTCTGGGCACTGTGGAGTTTATCTAATGTATAAGCTTCTGATGGTGTCACTTGAGCTTAGTGTTTTTCTCCATTGTGGTTAGGTTGGGGGTAGGGTGAGGAAGATGTACTTAGTTGCGATTTTATGAAAGCCTCTAAATTTAAAAAAAAATAATGAATTTTGCGTTTAGTCTTACAGGGACTATTGTTGGATTCTATTTGAGTTATTAAAGATAGCTTAAATTAAAACTTTTCAGATTAAGAGGAAAATATTTTCCCCATAAGTACTGGTTTATGTTAACTTGGAAAATTAATGTATACTTAAATGAATACAGAAAGAACTACAAATGCAGGGGTGACAATTTTAACCTGGTTGTCTTATATGCAATTTGTATCTTATGTTCAAAAATTTCAATTAGTTTAAAGGAAATTATCTATTAAACAACATTTCACTAATCAATTAGTGGGTTTACTTGCCTTTTGGTATATACACAGAGATACAGTCTTGAGGTTATTAATCCTCATAATTAAACTTTGCCTAGTTTCTCCTTGATTCAATGTGGTGGTGAATTGGCAGCATATAGTACAATCTCTACGAAATTATGTTTTGTCTACTCAACTCCAGTCAGCATCGTAGACTTGGAAGTCATTGCTAGTCGTGCTGACCCCAGTTCTCTTATGCTTCTATGGAGGGAGCTCTGTACAGCATTTTTGCTTTCTTTTCTGAGTTATGTTTCTGTTTGATAAAAGCAAATATATTTCCAATATGGTATTTCCAGTGGTAGTATTATATGAAATATCTTCTAGCTTTTTAAGATCTGGGAAATTCATTAAAATTTAAAGCATCACTTCTTTTTTTGTATGCTTTTCATGTCATATAGTAAAATTGGATGTAATTTTTTTGAGTTTTGGATACAATAAAGAACTTGATAGAAATCAGGTTCCCACTTGCCAAGGCATTAATTTAAATACCAAGTTTTACTTTATAGTATAACTAATTTTATATAACTATATTAGTATTACTAATTTTTATATAATATAAAATATTCTTTTTTTTAAAAAAAGAATCATCAAAATTACTGTTACCATCAAAATATTACATGTAGAATTGGATTGCTTTTTAGCATAAACATGTTCCTGTGTGCAAGTGTATTTATATTGTACAATTTATCTTTGGTCAGTGTAATAAACTGCTTGAAAGTATTTCTGATAAAATTAAAAGTAATTAAAGCAATTTAAATCTTTCTATCATTTTTTCCTAGTAGGGTGGTGCATTTTAATTTTCTTAAAGCATTACTAATTTACTGAGTGAGTAAGTAGATGCTTTTTTATTTTTGTAAGGAAGATAACCATTTATGAGTTTTCCTTTCATTTGCAGTTTTCCCCAGACATTCATTTTATTAACTCATGGTCTGAATCCACATGAATATTTTATCTGACATTAAAACATTATGGGATTGGAGATAGCAATGAATCTTATATTTATAGTTCACTTGTGATATTTTGCCAATAATTCATGTATTTCTCCCTGTCACATTCTATTGATACATTATTAGTCCCTAAATCCCAGCAAAAGGGCACATTAAATGTGCATCTTATTTTAACTAGTATCCAAAAATCTGATCAAAAGTATACTTTTAGTGTTAAAGACATGAGTAGTTGAATTTGAGTGTTGGCTGTAAACATATTTTTTTTAGCTCTTTCAGATATTCTAATTAATGTAAAACTAATCTTATAGCACATTATTGTGTATACTTTCTCTCTGAGCTTCCTTTATATATTCCTATATAGTTATTTCTTGCAAATGTGACTACTTTTACTAGCCTGTAAGCTCCTTGATGCTAAGGACTGTATCATACTACATACTTACCGTAAATTTTGGTAAATGGATAAATAAATGAATCATGGTTTGTGTATTTAGGATTTGTTTTTTTCAACTGGATTATAAGCTCCTAGAGGGCATAGGATTTTATATGTGTAGTCTTTTGCAGTCGCTATCATTGTATTTTTCTTTATAAAAAAACCCTTTTTTGTTTCTTTAAGCATAATTTTGAAAAGTTTCATTCGGAAGTAATCAAGATATCATATCCCCAAACCCTCTCAGTAAGTGTGTGGTAGTCAATATTACCAAAAACTATCATTTATTGAGGAGTTATTAGCATTTATTAAGTTATTTAATACCCACAAAAAACAATGAGGTAAACATTATTATTTGGAAATCGAGGTATCGAGTTTTAGCAATTTTCTTTAGGTTACACAGTCAAAAGTGGTTGATAAAAAGAAGTATGGGGATTATTTTGGAAAGAGATTTTCAGTGGCTACAAATGTAAGATCTGTTGCTCTCTTACTTTGGTCCTCTGATTGGTTAGATATTTATGTGAACTTCAGATCCCTAATAAAAGATATAGCTGTCTTTCTATTGGAAATGGATGCTTAAAGAGCCATTCATTTTAAATGAGGAAAGTAGTTCTGACTTGAAAGGAGAAGAGAGAGCTAAGATTAACAGTACATTTCTCTCTTTTGATTGAAAAAAAAAACACCCTAAAAACAAGGAATCATGCTATTTCTGTCCATGGCCAATTAGTGTAGTACTGCAAATACAAAGTTATCCAGTTTGTGTAATATATGGTGCTATAAATTTAATGTTAAATGAGCTCCTTGGTCAGAGATGCTAAGAAGTCAAATGAAAATCTTTCTTAGAATTAGTAGAAGTTAGTAATAGATAAAACAGGTGTATAGTCTCTCATTGTGAGAAATTTTCTTGAATAGTGTTTTAAAGTTTCATAAAATGATATTTGCATATAATCTATAGACATCCTTCCCTATACTTTAAATCATCTCTAGATTACTTATAATCCCTAATACGATGTAAATACTATGGAAATCATTGTTATACTATATTTTTTTATTTGCATTATTTTTATTATTGTATTTTTTAAATACTTTTGGTCTGTGGATGGTTGAATCTGTGGATACAGAACCTGAAGGTGTGGATCACCAACTGTATTCTGGAATATATGCTGGAATTGCTGGATCATATGGTAGTTTTATTGTGCCTCCATATTGTTTTCCTTAATGACTGTACTAATTTACATTTCCACCAACAGTATGTAAGGTTTCCCTTTTCTCCATGTCCTCATCACCACTTGTCTTGTTTTTTTGATAATAGCCATTCTAAGTAGAATGAAGTGATTTCTCATTGTGGATTTTATTTGCATTTTTCTGATGATTAATGATGTTGAGCATTTTCTCATATACCTGTTGGCCATTTGTGTGTCGCCTTTTGAGTAATGCCTAGTAAGTTTTTTTCCCCGTTTTTAAATTGAATTTTTTGTTGTTGTTGTTGAGTTGTTTGAGCTTCTTACATATTCTGGATAGTAATCCCTTGTATAGTTTGCAAATATTTTCTCCTGTTCTGTAGGTTCTGTTGTCTCTTCACTGTGTTGGTTTTGTTTTGTTTTGTTTTTTAAGGGACAGGATTTTACTCTGTTGCCTAGGCTGGAGTATAGAGGACTTCTTGTAGTTCATTGTAGTCTTGAATTCCTGAGCTCAAGCAATCCTCCCACCTCTTGAGTAGCTAGGACTAAAGGAACACATCACCACACCTGCTTAATTTTTTTATTTTTAAAAAAATTTTGTAGAGATGGGATTTTGATAATTGTCCAGGCTGGTCTCAAACTCCTGGCCTCAAACCATCCTTCTCCCTTGGCCTTCCAAAGCCCTGGAATTATAGGCACAAGCCACTACACCTGGGTCCTCACTGTGTTATTTTCTTTGTTATGAAGAAGGTTTTTGGTTTGATGTAATCTCATTTGTCTGTTTTTGCTTTTGATGTCTTATCCAAAAAATCCTTTTCCAGTCCAGTGTCATGAAGCACTTCCCCTGTTTTCTTCTAGTAGCCTCATAGGTTCAGGCCTTACATTTAAGTTTTTAATACACTTTGAGTTGATTTTTGTACTGAATAGTGTTTTTAATTCTAGGTTAAATCAACACAGAATTCGGTAGCTGTATGCAACAGAGTTAGAAAGAATAAAGAAGGCAGGCAATCACTGAGGTTAGATTGAACTGTCTTCAAGGAGTCTAACTAAAGGAATATTCTTACTTTCGTTGGTCTTAAGTTTGGCAAGTCTAGAAACTCCATTTTGAAACTGTTTCCAGGGTTAAACAGGCCCAGAGGTAATGGCTCTTACTTCTAGCCTCAAAAGAGATAACAGATGGACTACTATTTATTCCCTTATGAACAATTGTCAGGTGTACCAGAGGAGTCTTCAGAACACCTGACTCTTCTACCGTATGATAACGTACGTGGCAAAGTGTTACTTGGTGAGAATGAACTCAAAACAGGATGAGTTAGTTGGATGAATTGAATCATCAAGCTATCTGTGCCAAGAGGACTGAGTTCTCTGGTGTGTTAACCAGAAAACCTCTGGTGATAAATTCTTGCTCTTTATTGCCCCAGTCCCCTACTTTTCTAGCACCAAGCCAATAAAAACTTCATTCTCTCTTTCTGCTAGGAGCTTCTCCCCCCCAATTCCAGGTATAACCTTATTAGTTAGGATGCAGGGTTTTTTCCTTTTTTAATAGTCAAGCATTTTTTAGATTGAACCCGAAAGATAATTTCTTAGGGTAAGACCAACCATCAGGAGAAGATAAAGTATTAGATAAAATAGCTAAGGCCTATCTGTCTGAAAGTCTTGGTGTTTCTCATTTATTATTTTAAGAGAGAAAAATTTCTATTTTTTAAAATAGTGAAGCATTCTCATATATCTCTTAGTTATGCAGACTGATGACAGTTTTAGATATTTTGATCATTAGACCATAATCAAGGCATAAATATCTCTCTGGAAATAAGATATCCTAATTGAATATCCTAGACAGAACACAGTAAAAGTTTGTTATCGCCGGGCTCGGTGGCTCAGCCTATAATCCTGCACCTTTGGGAGGCTGAGATGAGTGGATTGCCTGAGCCCGCAGGTTCAAGACCCGCCTGGGTAGCAAGACCTCATCTCTACAATAAATCAAAAAATCAGCCGGGCGTGGTAGCTCATGCCTGTAATTCTGGCTACTCGGAAGGCTGAGGCGGAAGGATCGCTGGAGCCCGGCAGGCGAGGCTGCGGTAGCTGGGAGTGGCCACTGCACTCCAGTCTGGGTGATCGAGTGAGACTCCAACTCAAAAAAAAAAAAAGTTTGTTATCATTCCTGGAAGAGTGAATTTCTCTGAATAGCTGAGTTTTGCATATAACTTAGAACTTATAAATTGTATGTAAGCACCTCGAGGATAGCAGTTATCTTATTAGTCCTTTCATGATGGGCACTAAACATGTTGAATCTTTAGTATTGAGTGAAATTAATTTAATTATTTTAGTTTTGTTTAAAATTCTACGTTTCTCTGCTTTAAACAAAACCAAAATATATTAAACCTAACTGGTACTTGAGAATAACTTCTGATTTTTGGTATTCCTGACAGTAGTAACCTCTGTTCTCTTCTAGTTTGCTGTTTCTGTCCTGCTTATGAATGTGATAATATAAGAAGTTATATTATTATTATTATTATTATTACTATTATTATTATCATTTGAGGCTGGAAGTATGAGCCGTTGCCTCCGGGCCTGTTTAACCCTGGAAACAGTTTCAAAATGGACTTGCCAAACTTAAAACCAATAAAAGTAAGAATATTCTTTTAGATAGATTCCTTGAAGACTGTTCAATCTAACCTTAATGTGATAAGTATGTTGTATAAGTGCCAGTGCAGAAACTTGATGCCATATTTGGCTGTTCAAATATAAATCGTACTTTTTTCTTTTAACAATATTCTGATTAGCTGAGTTTCAGAGAGATGAGCATTGGCCATTTCTAGAGGGAAAAAATTGCTTATTTTGGCCAGCCTCACAAATCCTGTTCATAAAATGATTGTAAACATCACATCCTTTGACAGAATAACTGGTTGGGCACAATGGCTCACGCCTATACTCCCAGCACTTTGGGAGGCCAAGGTGAGAGGATTGCCTGAGCCCAGGGGTTTGAGATCAGCCTGGGCAAGTTGGTGAGACCTTGTCTCTACAATAAATCAAGAAAAATTAACTGGGCATGGTGGCGCACACCTGTAGTTCCAGCTACTTGGAAGGCTGAGGTGGATGGATCGCCGGAGCCCAGCAGCTGGATGCTGGGGTGGCTAAGAGCGTGCAACTGCACTCCAGCCTGGGTAACAGAGGGAGACTCTGACTCAAAAAAAAAAAGAAAGAAAGAATAACCATCTGCTTATGATGATTTAACAGATAATATACTAGTTATTTCCCAAAACACGTTCTCGAAAGGTATCCAAAACACTTGAAAATAAAAACTTTTTCCATGTAAAGCCTAAGTCTGAAGTCTTTAAAGAGTCGATTCTCTTAATGCCACAAATAAATTCCTCAAGATTACGAGCAAGTTGTAATTTCTGAGTGGCAAAAATTTCCCTTCATGTTGACCGGTAACAGTAGCAAGACCTTTCAGTTGCTGTCTTGATCTTGAAATCGTTTCTAGTTTTTAAGGGTCATCCAGGACTGTAATTTTAGGCCATTCATGCGCCTTCCCTAATAGCACTTCTTGACTTCTGTCCCATCTTTTTCATTCTACTTTTGCACAAGCTGTTTTAATTGCTTTTGAACAATCTGTCACCATCAAACTCTAGTAAAACATTAAAATGGCTTGACCTCTCTCCTGTACAGATGTGGAACTTGAATCTCAGGTTTCCCCTAGTCCCTAATCAATGTCGTCATGTATTTGGAGATTGCGTTTTATAAAGTAAAATATTATTTTGAGGAAATTATGCAACAGCACCAAGAAAGGTTAATTGTAAATAGATTTGTCATTGGATATCATGTATTACAAAGCTTGAGAGGAAAACTAATGGATATAGAATATGCAGCTAATCCATAACTTCTTTAGAAATCCCTGGAAAATCTGTAAATGGAACCTTTTTGGTTACTATCATCTAAAAAATGGATCTGTTTTCCCTTATGTAGGCCAACTGTAGTTGTGCAGCTATTTATAATGAGAATTTAATATTTTGAGCTGTTAACATCTCTAAAGAGTTTTTATAGTAAAGGTGCTGTTTATTAGCATTAAAAAGTGCTATAGTCAGATAACTTCTTGGGCTTTGAGTTGTAGCCTTAAGTATTTGCATAAATAGTACTGTTTACTAATAGTACAGTCTACCTTCTGCCATATGTGAGCAAAATATTTAGGAAAAGTAAAGGGACAAGTAGAGAAAAGCTTCTCAAACCTTTTTGTATATTTGAAATGACATTAGTTTATAGTGTTTGAAAACATATTTAAAATATAAATGTATACCTAAAAATAAGATTGTGTAATTTGTGTTTTTATTATTTGGGTACTACTTATCATAACAATTTGTCAATCTAATGGTAGATCTTTTGTTCACACAAATTAAACCAGCATTTCTCGAAGCTATCTGTTGTTTGTTAAATTGTTTTTCTTATATTTTGGTTTTAGAGCCTTATAGAAAGTACATCATAAGAAGTTGTATTATTATACAAAGTGATTTTTCTGTTAAAAAAGGATAATTCTAATCAGTTAACTTTAGTTTTTGGAGCAATAGATTTTGTAATATGGCAAATTCATAGATTGCCTTGTTGAATTTTGTTGTTATTTACAGAAATCCAGAGCATGTGGCACTCTGACTCTTGACAGTTTCTGTTCACTAGTGTCTTTCATTTGTCATTTTAGTATTTTTTAATGCATAGTCACTAACATTTAAATTGAAAATGGATACCAGATTTTTAAAATATTTCAAGAAAACAAGTGTAATAAAAGGTTATGTTTTCATGAAGTAATAGCGCACAATTTTTGTGAGGTTTTGTATTTTAATGTTTTGAGTTTTGTTGCATAATGCAATGTTGATTCTGTTTTTCCAGGGGAGTTTTAGCAATGCTTATAGATAATTTGGAATTTGTGGTACTCATATATAAACTGCTTAAATCTTTAGAATATTCTCTGAATAGGATTTAAAACATCATAAAATAGATACAGAATGAAGACAATAACTTTGTTATATCTGTGTATAATTTTTTTATGTTTAATAGGATACAACATCTATTGAAAAGATGTCAAACTGTTGTGAAGATATGTAAGTATAAAACTAAAGTGTGTAGTATTATTTAAAAATGGAAACAACTGGAAACATTTGAGAATATGTGTATATAGTGGAAAGATAATGCAATGATGGCTTTTTCTTGGTGCCTTGACAAACGCCTGAGCTAGACAAGGATGCCCCAGTTTTACAGTAGGGGTCTTCCAGCCATGATAGTTAAAAAAAAAAAAAAATACTGATCATTCTTGTTCCTTGTCGAACTAAAGTAAGTTAAATTGCTTGTCCTGAAAATACATCAAAAGAGAGTTGCTACTGTGTTGTTGACACACATTCTATTAATCCTGAGATTGTCCTCGGCTTCAAAAGTTGCCCTAGGTTGATTGACGACACAGATACAATATCTGCTATCCAGAGCTAAAACTCAGCTGCATGCCATAATGAAAGAAAAGCTGTATTTGTGATGCTGGGACACAATTCATCAGAGTCCAGTAATGGATCCCCAGCCAACCTGTATTGTTTTAACTGACTGAAGTGCACCATGGGAGTGCTGTCTTTCACTAATAATGCTGTCTTCTGTAGATCGAGGCCCCGAAAGCCATGGCAGCAGACCTTCTCAGAAGTTTTTGGCACTCGTTGGAAGATCCTGTGGTTCATTCCTTTCAGGCAGAGGCAACCACTGCGAGTTCCCTACCACTTTGCCAATCACGTCTAAACAGATGGATGGTGGGCACAGATGGGTCCTCCATGCTGGAAACGCGTTACAGGTTTTATGATAATAGAACTATGACAGTCTTCAAGTCAATTAAAATCCACCCACCAATCTTAGGCATCATAATGTGCCCCAGGCTTTATTTTAATAGTGATCTTGATCCTGTTGAGGGACTAATACAAGATCTATATTTAAGTTTTAAAGCATGTTTACTTTTAAATTAGCTTTCCACAGGGATTTCTTTAAATGCTTTTGTTATTAAATGCAAAAGGCAGTGATTGGGATGAAATAATTGTACATAATTTCTTTTAGTACCGACAATGTTACAGATTTTAATTGATGGTAAATTTCAGATGCTATTTAAATTTTTTACTTTTAAGCAGTACTAACCAAATCTGAATTTAATTCTTTGGGTTTTACAAAAGTTGATACATTTCTTATAGTATATGTAAATTTTCTTTCTCAAATACAATTTTGAATGCTTCCTTTTGTATGTGCTGCAAGATTTTTTTTAAATGCAGCAGCGTAGGAGTGAACAATATAAAAAGGGCAGTTTTTTTTAGTACATTTCTAATGTTTTTGTCTTTTTTTTCCACCAACACCAAAACAACACCACTATAAAACACCAACTACCTATCTAATTATAAAGGAACGATTAAAATTTTTTCACGCTTATTTTCCCATTTTTTTCCTTTACTGTTGTAATTATTGATGGTTATTTAGAATGTTTGCTCCCAGGAGAACTTGTGACTAGTGGGCATGTATTCCTATTTTACCCTAAGGTTTTAATGGGCAAAAAGGGTAGAGAGTTTGCAATAATTCCACAGTTATCTTTTCTAGCGCAATTATGTTAGAATGCGTGTGTTTTTAAAATGCTAGCATAACCAGATAATATATCATGTACAGTATAAAGAGGAATATTGTGCTTTTGAAAAAATGTATACTTTTTACTTTTATTTATCTACTAGTAGAGATAAAATTACACATTGAAGGTTTATATATAATATTGGCCAACTCATTGAAATTTTATTTAGAGGAAGCTACTACTAAAAAAGTCACTAACTTTCTTGTATCTATAATCACCCAAGTTGAAATTATATTTTAATTGGCTAGCTATAATTTTCATTGAGAGAACTTTCATTAGTTAGCTAACGTTAGGAAATCCCCTTAAAACAAGAAAATATGATCTATATTTATCATCAGCCTTACATAGATTTAAATTTCTAATAGTGATGTTCTCTTGGAAAGGTATAGAGTATTTGTATGAAAAGACATTTAGTATGCTTTGAAAAAAAATACAGTTTTTAATTTTTTCCATTAGAATACTGCAAAACCCATATATCTTTTTTAAAAATATATGTACTCAGAATTTTTCCCTTGAACAGAAGATTGAAAGAATTTGTTCTTGGACCATATTACTAATTTTCCTTTTAGTTAGTTTTGAAAGTAATAACTCCTACCTGGGAAATAATTGAACAGAAGGTTGCCATTGTCAGCCGATTGGCTGTACTGTGGTTAATTCTTTCAGAAATTGTAAATATCTTATAAAATATTCTAAGACGATAGAGAATAAGTTTTTCTCAGAGATGTTAATTATATCATGTTTTTCATGTTCTAATTATAATGCTGTATTACTTAAAAACTTAGAAGTGGCAGATGAACATATTTATTGGTACTGAAAAGAGACAGTAAACTTAATATAAGAAATATATTTATAAAGCTTAGTGAAACACAAAATTAGAATGTTCACGTCAGGCAAATGGGTTGGATTCTGTACAAGCTAATTGACCATATTTGGCCTGGTGACAGAACTGATAATGTAGGTTGATATCTATCGAATGCCTTATGTATACATTCCTTTCAAATAAGGACCTTGATAAAGTGACAGTGCTAAGTGAAGATTCCCTGAGGACCTTTGTGGCCATATTTATACTTCTTGTATTGGCAATAGCTACACTAAAGGTACTGGGGAGGTCTCTTTCCCACTCTGAGGATTTGTGTTTTGGTTTCTCTCAGATTTACCATCTCTAGGGTACATTATCTTGCCTTCTTTCTCTACCCTCGCTAGTTGTGTTTCATCTCTGATTCCTCTGTTACTGAATTACAAGTGAATACACTAGAAAAACATATGCTTATTTCATTTAGGTGGGTGGCGGAAATGCTGCATATCACTATATTTACATAAGAATCTATATGAAGTTGTATCTATATATACATATGGTGTAACTGTCAGTATTCCCGAGTCAACACACCTAACCCGACTGTGGGTTTTGTTAATTCTTGGTGGACTGCTAGACAGAAACCAACTGGCAGTTTCCTAGGCGTAAATACTGATACGCATTCTGTGCCCTCTTTTGGCTAATTGATGTAATTATACTGGTTCTAGAGATTTACTACCCCATAAGTAGGTAGTAAAGTCAAATTTCGAATATGTCAGAGGTGCAAACTTAGGAGTATATGATCAAAAATGTAAAATTTTATGAAAACGAACATGTCAAAGTTTATGATATTATTTCTGGTTCATAGAATGTGATGACTACTTTGCTTCATTTATGTATATTCTTGTTATATTCTTTCACAAATTTATACCAGATCAGGATAAACCAAGCCCTTTCATATCTTTTCTTTTAAACCTTGTTTTGGCAAATTAATTCCTCAGAATTAGAAAAGCTACTACTTAAAAATTACCAATTTATTACAAAACACAGAAATTAATAAATTGTCATTGTAGTTACAATGACAACCAAATATTTAGTGTATGTTAAGGAATATCTAAATACATTTAGTTTTTTTACTTAGTTTTGGAATGATTTTTTTTTTAACTGGCTCTATTGCCTTAAAATGACTACTAAGTGATGGATAATTTTTTTTCCTTTCATTTTCTTCTTATTGAGCTTTCCCATCAGAGATAGATCTATAACTTTAGTAACCAATTTATCATGTATGCTGGATGACCATGAAAATAACTAAAGGTGTTAAGCATTAGAAAATAATAATGAGCAGTGAGATTACCAATGTAGTCTATGTTGGCCTGAAGTATTTCTTTATAAATGTTCCCTTCAGTTTTAAGCAAAGTGTATGTTAAAGGATGTTTTTACATCAGTATAGTCATTTATTTCTGGAAATGAAAGATTTGTACCTGGATACTTCAAGTTGCATCTTCTGAATAATCATATTTGTTACTGTTGCTTTCTGCAAACAAAAATATTGATGGGTCCCCTATAGGCTCAAGACTGTAGGAAAAAATGGATTGAGTTCACACCCCACCCCCCCGAATGGTAGGCATTCAGTTAGAGATCTGTAACCCAGACTTATAATTTAGAAATATCAAGTTAGCTTATGTTTCATTATAATAAAAATACTATTTTGTTTAAGAGTTGTATTAAAAATATTTGTGGTTAACTAAGAGATGGCTATTTAAAAGTGTAGTTAACATATTAACCTCTTTTTCAAAAGCATAGTTTTAATAGTAATGAAGTAGAGAACATAGGATGCATAAAGTTCAGTATAATAACTGAGTTAAAAATTCTGTCAGAATTAACAGCAGTGCATTTTTGCTAATGCATAGAAGTATTTTTCTCTAAGGATGGTGACTAATTGTAACTATTCTTTATCAGGCTTTCAGGTCACTTCCAAACAAGTAACTAGTTGGAGATATGTTTCCCTCAAAAAGGTATATTAATTCCGAATGCCATTCATGAAGACTTAGGTTAACACTCCAGCCCAGAAATGTGAGCTGATTTAGATTATGGCCACACAATTTTCTGTGTGTTAGATTATGAGGCTGTTTGAGTGTTTTCACATGTATTGCTATAAAATCACAACATGTCAAGCTCTGGCTTAATATGCCATTAATATTCATGAACAGAGCTGCTAGTCTCTCTCTCTGGACTTTTCTCCAGCTCTAGTCTCTGACTCCTTCTCTTGTGCTTCGTACAGCAATAGATCACGTAGCTCAAGTCTACTAAGTGTATTAACTTAAGTAAGTTTTGACATGACCTGTAATATACATAGATATATCTAGAATTTAATTGATAATGTTCATATGTACAAACATTAAGTAATTTACTGATAGATTCAACTATTAGATTTTCACCCAGCTTGACTACTATTGCTTAAAAAAAAAATCAGCAAGTGTAGCTAGTAAGTCATGTACATTTAGTATAATCTACTTGCTAGTATTATTAACCATATAATTAACTGATGAGTGAGTGTGTTATTTAATGCCCATATTTGTTACCTTCAATTCTAGAAATCACCTCTGAATTTATCTGTAAATCACAAATTTCATTATGCTCTACCTTTAGTCACTCAGTTGAATTTTAGCATATTTTACAGTAGAATGTGAGAAAGTATTAGAACCAACTTGCTTGAAGTATTCTGAACCAATGTTGTTATTCTAGACATCACCAACACTTAGCATTTCTGCTACCTTTGGAATGATGATGGTTTGGCTTCAGGAAAGTGACTTTTCTCTGACTTCTTTCATTATCATTGTGCAGTTTTTAACAGCAGAACTTAACTACATTTTTGTCAGTTCTTCAGGTGTCACAATACTGCCTGCTAATTTAAAAGAAATAACAACAGTGTTTTTAAATATTAGATTATTGATATTACCGACATTTTCCATTGTCATTGTATTTTTTTTACTATTATCATGTTATGTTCCATTTGTCAATCATAGAGGATAGATACCAATGAGTAGTGCGTAGCCAGAAACTTACTAAGATGGAGAGAAGGCTAGACAGTACATCTCAGCAACAGAGTGGACTGGATCCAGTTTCTGTGACATCAGAAAATCTCCATGCTGCCATCATTTTAGCCTTACCTCCTGCTGGCACCATTTTATTGGAAGAATTGTTAATGCATGTAAGCATGCAGTTTGAGTTGTTTAAGGAATTTATATTGCTGCTTCTCTTGAGCTGGTCAGATGCCTTTGATCGATTATTTTACATTTTAAACATCACAATTGTGGTGTAGAGTATGTTAACTTGAAGTGTTAAGAGTAGTGTGAAAAATGCAGCTATTTAATAGAGGAGAAATGAATAGGCTGCCAAAAGTGTGAAAAAACTGGGACCTTTTCTGGAAGTCTCTTATTGCAAATAAAGGATACTGAGTATTATTGAAAATTTTGTCACCAGAGAAAAATCAACTATTTGTATATAAAGATAGTTTTCACTTTAACATTTTGGATATTTTGGACTGCTTGATACCTTGGAGGGCTCCATTTCTACTCGTATTTTGAATACCTGTAACATGAAATGTAGTGCTTACCACAGTTCAACACGCTGATCTTTTTGGTATTGATAGCTTTATATATAGACAAAGATGTGGACAAAAGAGCAGCCACAGGAGTTGTGAGCTTTTTTGTCACTTTGCTTGCCTGTTTGACTAAATACAGGGTTTAATTGTTTGGAGGCTCTTAACTAAGGGAAAAGCTTATCTGCATAGTGGGAGCTCTGTATTCTTGCTGGTATGCATTGGGTGATAGTTTAACCTACTGGTGCCTGAAGTTAGTGTTTTACAACTTCTACCACTATAAAACATCCTGGTGCTATTCACTTTAGCATTGAGTGACATTTTTAATTCCTGTACCAAAGAGTTAATTTTTGTTTTGGTTAACTTAAAGTGTTCTTCTCCCATCTTTGTGTTTATAAGGTAGAATTTAATGTTACTAAATTAACAGTTCGATTTCTTAGTTTTTGCATGCTGTTGCCTCACTTTAATGGGTTTTCAGTGTCTCTTATTTAAGCTTTCTTTTTTAGTTAGGCATGTATAGATTTTAATTTTGGATTTTGATATAACGTGGCTACTTTAAAAGGTAGTTTGATAGACTGAAGTTACAAAAGATAATCGAAGCACTTTTCACAAGTTTTTTTTTTTAAGTTTTTGCAACAATGAGTAAAAATAAGAACTCTACTTTTATTTTTACAAATGAACTATATAGCTTATTGGGCATTTTTAATGAATACCGAAACAAAATGCTAAAATGAAGGGCTAAGGGTTCATTCTGATTACAGATCAAGAATTTAGCATGTGTGTATGTGTAATCTTCAGTGGCTTTAAAGAGATATTACCAAGGGTCTATTTTGCAAATAAAGGCAAAAGAATACTTTTAAAATATATGTATGTGTGTGCATATCTATATCTATATAGATATATTAGATATATATATGCCTTCCCAAGAGGAAACACATATCTACCTTGACTTAAGCAAAACTGCTAATACAAAATTGAACTTTACCCCCCAAAAAGAGTCTGGATATCATAACTCATGTCACATTAAAAAGTCAGAGTAAGATTATTTGAAAAACGTATTTTGCTTAGTGGTTCATTTTACAAAAATGGAGAAAAACATCCTTTAAATGTACTTGTAATGTAAAACATCTTTTAAATATAATTCTCCAAATGTAATACTGCCATGTATATGATTCTGATTCCCAATTCCCCCCATCCCCGAAACTCTAAAAACACTCATTTAGTGTCCTTAACACTGCAGCTGAAATGGTTAATCATTCTGGCAAGAAGGAAGCAGTGTGTACGTACTGGAAAAGTAGACAATCACATTTGAAAATATTTTGCATTATTTTCAATCTGCTATTTTCAGTCTCTGCTTGAATGTAGATACAATATATGGTTTTGCAGTGAATTCTGAATGGAAAAAAGAATCAAGTGTGAAACATGTGAAATGTGACTTCAGATCTTTTGAAGACATAGAGTAATCCAGATGAACATATCATTAGAGGTGAAAGCAAAATTTGTTTGTAAGCAAAATAGAATGAAGCAACATTAAGTTTCTCTGTAAACTGCCAGTATTCCCTAGATTGTATTGCCACTGTATTGATTCTGAGTAATTTGGCTTGCTTATGCATGATTTAAGTTCCTGTGGTTGAATGAAGTGGTTTTTCAAATTATTGGGTAACTGAGAATTCACCACTATTCACTCTCTCCCGGAGATAAATAGTAAAGAAAAAAATTTTACTTTAGCCTAAGAATAAAACAACTAAATGATACAAAAGAAAAAATTTCCGTCACAATCAGAGATGCTCAGACAAGTGAGTTGCAAGTCTAACATGGAGGAACAGAGATGGACTGTTGGAAGGACAGAGTGCACGTGGATCGTGCTGTGGAAGCTCACTTTATATCTTTGAATTAGTCTTTTTTTTTTTTTAAATCTGACTGGCAAGTTTAATGAACAGGCAAAATCTCTATTATTTTGAAGCTCATAAAGTTTTGTGTAACCTCAAATTCAGGCAGTCTAGCATCTATTCCTAAAATAAAAAGATTTTACTTTAATAGTGGTATGTTCCAAGTGCCACATGAAGATCCTGTTTTTAAATTTGTCAGGCATTTTAAAATTCAGTGCGTCCCTATTCATCTGAGTGCTGTTTCCCTTGCCTTGTCTGTTTTCACCTTGTCTGTCCCCTAAGAGAATTTAAAGAAAATCTTCACTAACATTTCTAGTGCTAATGGTAATAAGGAGAATAGTAGTTGAGGAATTTAAAAATATACATATTGAGAAGAAAGAGGGAGTAAAATGGGTGAAAATGACGGGTGGGAACCATGTAGCTCAGATACATGTTTCAATGAAAAGTCTACACTGGTTCTTAAAATGAAAAACAACCCATGTATCTACCTTAAGAACAATGTTATTATTGTTAATTTATTTTAGTGATTTAGTTTTTTTCATGTAATATTTCTGTTTTCTTTGAAGATTGTTTTTAATTTAAATTGTGGAATTTTTACTTCTCTTGAAATGTATTATGTACTGTATTTTTAGAAATCTTATTTTTAAATAAATATTTTTTAAAAACGTAGAACTGTTTTTCTCTCTTCCTCCTTCCTTATTTATTAAAATCAACCCAAATTCTAGATTTTAGTACTACTAATGTAATAAGCCACTTTTTTTTTAGTGTTATACCATTTGGATGATTACTCATAATTAATAGCTTCAGGATATTATTACAAAATTCATGAAGTATTCAAGAAGAACTAGGTGTATATACTAGAGTTGAAATTGGCAAACACAAAATTTCTAGTTAGGCCTATTAGAGATGACCCATATGGTTAGAACCCATCACCTAATTTAATATTTATTGTGACTGACATTATTTTATTTAAAAGTTTTTTTCTTTCTTTTTTTTTTTTTTTTTTTTGAGTTTGGAGTCTCACTCTGTCACTCAGACGGGAGTGCAGTGGCCGCTCCTGGCCACCGCAGCCTCGACCTCTGGGATCCGGTGATCCTTCCACCTCAGCCTTCCAAGTAGCTGGAGCTACAGGTGCGTGCTACCATGCCCGGCTAATTTTTGATTTATTGTAGAGATGAGGTCTCGCCAAGTTGCCCGGGTGGGTCTTGAACCCGCAGGCTCAGGCAATCCACTCACCTCGGCCTCCCAAAGTGCTGGGATTACAGACTGAGCCACCGAGCCCAGCCAGAAATGTTTTTTTTCTGTGAGGAATAATGTACATACAATGAAATACAGAGACTTTAAATTTACAACTAGGCACTATTTTAAATCTACAGATATTGAATTACTTAAAGCCTTTGCTCTTATATAGTTATATTCTAAGAGTATTTGGTAGCTTTTTGTTGATAAATTTCCTAAGCCAAAACTAATTTCTTTATATGTACATGTAAGAAATCACAAAGGAGAAGTATATATTAGTGAGTATGAATTGGTCAAAAATATCAATTCTGAAAAGGTAAATCAATCAGTAGGTTTTAGAAATAGTGAAGGAGTAGAAACTGCCCTGAGATTGACAGGGACCAACTTTATGTTTTAAATTGTTTAAAAAATTTTTATTACCAGAGAAGTAATTTTGAGAAATATTCTGGATCAACAAGTAAATTATTTGGTAGGTTTGCAGATAAAACTATAAATTTGGCTGCCATTGATAAGTCAAAGCAAATCATTGCTTTCTGACACACTTTTTTTTTTTAATTTTAAAGATGTGGGGGAATGAGTCACCGTTAGGCATACAAATGTTCATTCCACAGGTACCCTGTTGTTCATTATGCAGGTACACCTCTGTTCCCCTCCCTCCCTGACAAACTTTTAAGAATTATAAAACTTTTGTTTCTTTTGCAGTTTCCTTTGTACTGATTCTAAGCAGCATTTACAATAAGTGTGCTTTCCTAATAGTGACTAATTGTAGCAGTCTCAAACTTTTTGGTCTCAGGACTTCTTTACACATAAACATGATTGGAGGCCACAAAGAATTTTTCTTATGAAGTTATATTTATTATTTTTTGCATTAGAAATTAAAACTGAGAAAAAAGTTTATTCATTTAGATGCAAACTCATTACATGAAGAATGTATTTTTCTTTAGAGACCAGTGTGTTTTTACATTTCCGCAGAGCTCTTTCGTATCTGCCTTCATAGACAAGTTGGATCTCATCGTGCTTCTGCGTTAAATTGGTTAAATTGTTACTTTGGTTGAAGTAGCTGGAGAAATCTGATTTTGTGCACAGAATGAAGCTGGAAAAGGGAGGAGTATTTCAATGTTCTTTTCAAGTAACTGGATGTTCTTTGATACAACACAAAAACTCAACTAGTGATGATTTCTTAAGGTTTAGTTAATTACAATGTGGAATCAGAAACAATACCAAGGAACTTTTTAGTCTTACATTAAAATCCATCAGTCTCTTTCACTTTGGAAAGTTCTCTTAGCCTACAAAATAAAATACAATGTGTTAATATCAGTATCTTGTTGGAAAGGTAAGTATTGGAAAACAGTTTAATTCATGATGAGAGATTACATTTTTTTCATAATTCTAATTTGTACTTGAAAGCTTGAATTTTGACATTGGCAACCACATGCTGTCCATGGTTTTCCTTAAAACGACAGGTTACTTTCATTTACTTTTGTGGCCATGTTTACTAGATACCCAAACCTGAAAAAATCGTGGTTTGTCGGTCATTCTTTCAAGTATAAAATGGTGTTCCATGAAAAGAAAGAGGCTCGGTCACACAAGTGCTTTTCCTCTCTAATAATCAGACTTTGGAATTCACCTGAAGTGCTATATGTGCACTTCCCATTTTGCCAAACAGAATATTAAAACTGTGCTCAAGAACGAGATGGAATAAACTCAGTAACTCGTACTGCTTCATCAAGGGCATTATTAAGTGAAACTGGCTTGCCACTTGCTTTTTTTAGGCTGCAGCTTGTTTGGGTCTCGCTCATCTGGGTCTGTTTGGGGAACAGCCATGGGGGAAGGTAGGGCAGGACGATAGGCGTCAGGCTTGATCCCATTTACTCTGTGTTTGATAAGTGAGAAGAAACATCGGCTGCTGAAAGAGAGAATTTGTATCTGCATATTGCAGCTTTTGAGCCCTTAAAATATCGCATCCTTACAGATTCACACCTACTTAGCCTTGTTACAGAGAGACCAAAACTAAAAACACATGATTGTATTGTAAGGCTGCAAAATCATTTGTGAAGCTGCCAGCTACTGTAATGAGCAAATCACACAAACGCTGCTCTACGCTGACCAATCTCCCATGGGAGCAGCAGTGACATAACCGTGCAAGGGCAACTAGGGGAAAATCGAACCCTGTGGACATCCAGCTGAGCAAACAGGACTGAGGAAGAATAGAGGGTATGTGTTGACTTGAAAAACAAAAATGTCTAAGCTCACTTAAAAACATATTTGTATTTTTTGTGTGTGTCTTCTGGAGGCCTTGTATCTTTCCAATCAGTCCTTTTCTCCAAATGAAAAAGCACCCCTGCCTAAAGATCGAACACTCAAATAGCAATGTGTTTTATGTGTAAAAAGAGCCATAGTGTTCAGGAAATAGGGAACTTAGAATACACAACTCCAAATGCTTAGATGTTATAGCAGAGACACATTTGAGTGCCTTTAGCGGTCAGTTTAATTGTGACATGGCATGGATGATTTTGAAATTAGAAGTGTTCCCTGGATTTAACTGAGGGTAACTCTTGACAAAAACTAAGTGAGGACTTAATGTGACATGGCGGCTTTACAGCCCCACATTGAAACTATAGATCGGAAATCCTTGACGGATAAGCATTGACCATCAAGTGAAGGAAACTTATTTTCTAGGTTGTGTAAGCTGTGTAGTTGCAGGGAAGATACCCTCATTCTATTAAACAGATTCATATTTTAATGCCATCTAGGAGTAACCAAAACCAAGGCCTTTTGGGAAATCTACACTTGCAACTTGGTGTCTGATTTGGAGAGTTCTTGAATGTTCAAAACCATTTCAGATATTCTCGTTATGGAAAAGTGCCCATAGGGTGGAAAATCCTGGTCCATTCAGTACCTCAGTACTGTACTATGAAGTACTCTATGCCATTTGTTTTCCATGTGTATTTTATGTTTGAAAGTCGCCCAACAATTTGGGTAATTACTGTAGTAGGTAGCCTCTTAGTGTCCCCAGTGATCCCTACCTCCTAGTATTCAAATCTTTGTAGAATCTTCTTGTTTCTCCTCAGAGGTGACACTATCCTACATATTATAGGTATTGTTATGATACATGTTTTTATGATTTATGTAAACATGAACAATACTTCGTTTGATTGGCTTTTCAGATTTTCATAAACCTCTCCACAGAAGCCGTGGTCTTTCATCCTTGCTTGTTTCCCTCCTTCGTAGAACTTCGTGTCATCTAGAACAAAATGTGAGAAACCCCCGTTATCAAAATCTCCACTCCCACTCTCGGCCTCCAGGGTAGCTACTGGCCATGATTTGGTGTGCATCGTTCCACTTCCCCGTCTTCACATATATACAGTGTTTGTACGAAGGGGGACCCCAAAACCTGGAATTTATTTATTAAAAATTGTGTATTGATTTTTACATGCTTAAGCTTCTGTCACCTTCAAAGTACTCTCTCCACTTGATGCAATACACCTATCGAGATGCTTTGTCCACTGCTCAAAACGGTGTTTGAACTCGTCAATTTGATGTCTTGTGGTGCTCCTCCCGTTTTTTGTTTCACCTCTTCCACATCAGCAAAACGTTTCCCTGTGAGGACTTTTTTCATTTGGGGAAACAAAAATCCCTCGGAGTGAGATCAGGTGAATAGGGAGGCTGGGCCACGGGGATCGTGCCAATTGTGGTCAAAAACTGCTGAACACTCAGCTTGGTGTGCACTCGTAAATCACCCGTCATGACATGGGCAAACACATGGAAAGACGCTCCAAAAACAACAACAACAACAACAACAAAAATTCACTGCAGCCAGATGCAGCCTCTCACAATGCTAGCTGAAACACTGATGCTGATAGGTGCCTAGAAACTTACCTAGTGGGGGAAACCTGTACTACAAGGGACCTGCCCTCCAAAAGATAATTCTGCTTTTTTGGGTGTCCCTCCTTGTATGTATGTGTCATATGCATGCTTATTTGGTTTTCATCAGGGGATCTTTCTAGCTTTTCTGTGATTTGCATTTTTAACTTAATGTGTCTTGGCGGTTCTCTCTATTAACATATATTAATCTCCATTCTTTTTTGTAGATTTCATCATATCAGTAAACTATAATTTATTTAACCATGCCTCTGTAATGGACATCACACCGTTTTTTGGTTTCTTTTTCTCTATTAGTAACAATGCTTTGGGGAACAGTCTTGTACAGAAATCTTTGTGCCCATTAGCTAGTATTTCTTTTCTTTTCTTTTTTTGTGAGTCAGAGTCTCATTCTGTCCCCCAGGCTGGAGTACAAGCACACTCAGCCCCCCCAGTGTCGACCTGCTGGGCTCTGGTGATCCTTCTGCCTCAACCTTCCAAGTAGTCGGAACCACAGGTATGCACTACCATGCCCACCTAGTTTTTTTATTTATTGTAGAGATGAGGTCTCGCCAAGTTGTCCGGGCTGTTCTCGAACCCGTGGGCTCAGGCAGTCCCCTCACCTCGGCCTCCCAAAGTGCTGGGATTACAGACATGAGCCACCGCGCCCAGCCTGCTAGTATTTCTATAGGTAGATTTCTAGAAGTGAAATTGATAAAGGGTGTACACATTTTAAATTTTGATAGGAAATACCAAAATGACTTCCAAAATTTTTTAACTCACACACATTCTCACATGATACTATTAATCTTTAAAATTTGTACCAGTGCAATAGAGGTGAGCATCATTTTTTTTCTTGTGCGTATTTCTTTGCCTGGGTTTTTTTTACTGCTCCTTGTTTAATGTTAGCAAGTGTATAGTTTCTGGTTATTATTTTTTATCTATTTGATATGTTTCTAAGTTTTTGCCAAGTCTCTTGTTTTTGTTTATGGTTATTGTCCCAGTTCCTTTGCTGTGTAACAGTCCCATTCTTAGTGACATAAAACAACGATTTCTTTTTAAGGTCATAGATTCTGTGGGTCAAGAATTCAAAAAGGGTACAGCAGCTTTTTCTCGTGCCTTAGCAAGAAAGACACAAAGACCATGGGAGATTGTATGGCTGAGACCGCAATCAACAGAAGCCTCGTTTATTCCCACTTCTGATGGCCGATGCTGGCAGTCAGCTGGCACCTCAGTTGGGGCGATCATCCAAAACACCTACATGGATGTCTCCATGTATTTATTTGGGCTTCCTCACAGCATGGTGGCTGGGTTCCAAAAGAGATGCCCCAGGAGAACCAGGAAGAAGCTATGTTATCTTTTATGACCCAGTTTCAGAAGTCACAACCTAATGTAGTCACAAGCTTGCCCAGAGTCGGGGAGACAACAAAGACTCCACTTTATGGGTAGAGTGTTAGAATTACATTTCCGGGCAACCCCTTCGGGTCCCCTCCCACTGTGAGAGCTGTCCTATCAATAAATCCTGCTTTCTAAAAAAAAAACAATAAAAAAACAACATTTCCCAGGAAAACTATGTTAGATGGAAGATTTGTTAAGGACATCTCTGGAAAATTAAATTCGCCACAGCCATTATATTGTATGGAACAATTAAATTCCCTTGAAATTTAACAATTTTCATTATGACTTCTGGGTTTTATCACCTTATTTAAAAAGTTCTTTCCTAAATCAGGATTATGTGTTTTCCTTTATTTTTCCAAAAAAATTGATAGTTTTTTTTTTATATTATGCTCCTGAGTCCATTTGGAGTTTATTTTTATAAACGCCAATGTAACTTTATTTTTGTAAACGTCAATGTTTTAGTATATTTTTGCAAACTTTATTTTTGGAACAGTGTATAGTGAGAAACTCACTTTAAATTTTTTCAGATGGACAAAATATCACAAACACATAAGACCTGAAACTATAAAACAGCTCGAAGAAAATGGAAAAATCTTCATAATATTGATCTTGGCAGTGACTTTTTGGAGATGACACCAAAAGCACAAGCAACAATAGCAAGTACAGGCAAGTGGGGCTGCATCCACTTGGACAGCCTCTGCACAGCCAAGGAAACAACACAGTGGAAAGGCAGCCTGTGGGAGGGGAGAAAATGTCTTCAAACCGCATGATAAACGGTTAATAATCAGAATATATAAGGAGCTTCTACAACTCAAAAGCAAAACCAAACCAGCGTGATTAAATAATGGGTCAGGGACTTGAATAGACATTTATCCAAAGAAGACACACAAATGGCCAATAGGTATATGAAGAGATGCTCAATGTCACTAATCGCCAGAGAAATGCATATGAAAACTATAAGGAAGTATATCATCTCACACCTGTTAGGGTGGCCATTATTATTATTTTTTTTAAGTGTTGATGAGGGTGTAGAGAAACTGGTACCCTTGTTAAAGGGAATGTAAAATGGTGCAGCTGCCGTGGAAAACAGGATAGAAGTTCTTCAGAAAATTAAAAATAGAAATACTGTATGATCCAGCAATTCCACATCTGGATATTTTTTCAAAAATAAATGAAATAAGGACGTTGAAGAGATATTTGCCCTTTCGTGTTCACTGCAGCATTTTTCACAATAGCCAAGAGGTGGAAATAAATGCTTGTTGGTGGATGAATGAGTTAAGAAAATTTGGTGTAAACATACATATTTTCAGCCATACAAAAGGAAGAAAATTCTGTTAGATGCTGCAGCATGAACCTTGAGGTCTCTGATGCTAAGTGAAGTAAGCCAGTCACAGAAGGACAAATATTGTGTGATTTCACTGTTAGGAGGTTTAGACTGCTTTAGATAGTAGTCAAACGCATAGAAATGGTAGGATGATGGTTGCTGGGGAAAGCTTCCATTAAACAGGTATAGAGAGTTTCAGTCATACAAGAGAAAAAAGTTCTAGAGATCTGTTGTACAACATTGAGCTTATAATACTGTTCTATATTTAAAGTTTTAAAACACAGTACTGTATACTTAAAATGTTAAGAGGGTAAATCTCATGTGCTTTTTACTGCAATAACAATAATATGAGTTAAAAAAAATTAGACCTGAAGAGTTTATACTAAATTTATGTAATTTTAAAAATTCCAAGATTAAGTACACGTTAATATTTTGCTTTCTTTGTTTCCATTTTCTCATTTTTTTTTCTAAGAGTAGAATATTACAGATACATCTAAGTTCTTAATCTAATTTTCCTTCCCAGAGCTAGCCGTTATCCTAAAGCCAGTGTGTGTTACTTTCATGAATGTTTTTGTACTTTTAGGATACAGCATTTGTAAATAATACTAGTTTTAAAATGTGCATTTATTTATATAAATTTTTACTCAACTTTGTATTTTTTTAAAAAGTCACCATCTTTGCTCATGTAGATCTGGTCATTAATTATAAATTATGCAGAATAACTTGTAATAAACCATAGTGTATATATTTATTCACTAAGTAGATTGTTTCCTTTGTTACAAACTTGCTCAAAAAATCTTTATGTGCACATGTGTCTGGGATTTTCTAAAGAAGTGGAATAGTGGGATAGTTAAGAGATGTGCATCTTCAACTTTAAAAGGTATTTCCAAATTGCTCTTCAAAGTGGTCAAACCAACTTATAGTTCAACCAGCGTGTATATGGTTTGTTTCATCTTCCTCCACATCCCTTGATATCACTAACCCTTGGTATCACTATATATAACACATTTTTCTAATTTTTTATATACATTTTGATTCTTCCTGAATTATCTGCCAATCCAATTATTTGCCAGGAATCTAATATAATTTTCTGGAAAAAGTCTTTGTAAATATCGAGAGTGAAAACGTGATTCTAAGAATTCAATAATTCATGAAGGATATTTTCTTAACTAAAAATACAAAGGCAAGAAATGAAGGAATGAATTAACACCTAAAAGCAGAAATATGAACTAAAATTTGTGTAGGTAATCAGAGATAAATTACAGTAAAGAATCCTTGAATTTTAGAACTCCTGCTCTAAAATGTAGGGTCAACTGGATTGTATTTGTGCTTTAATAGAGAGATGTAATTCCCTTTTTTTAATCTTTCAAAGGTAGAATACAAATTTGTAAAATCCTCATAGAAATTAATAGATGCTGCCTGTTGAGATCTTATTTTCATATTTCATTTATCTGGCAAATCAAGACTAGCTCAATAATTTATTCATCACTTGAGGGTGAATTCATGAGCTCAGGTTGCTTTTATGTAAAGGAGGTTGAATTCAAATTGCTCATGTTACAAATGTGCTTGCTACTGTATCTTCATAGAAAAAAACGCACAACGAGGAAAAATATCAAAACAATTTTTTGTTGAGCACATATTTTCATATCCAATTTGCGGTATCACTTGTGTCCTTGAAGTTATATAACATGCATTTAATTCTTCTAGCGGTTATTGCTAAAAATTTCAGAAGCATTTTACCTATATTTTTCTAATTGTAGTCTTCATGCAAGAAGTAGTATCTCTGATCTGAAACAAGATTTTTTTTTAAATGTTTCTGTTCCCTATTCCCCCATTCTTAGTAATATAATTTGAAGTTTTAATAGTCAGCTTATTTTATATCTTCCATTTTATAATCCACATTATTATGGTATAGTTTAAATACAGCAAAATGTATGCATTCATTTTAAGTGTACATTTCTATGAGTTTTTAGAAATACATGCATTCATGTAGTTATCAACACAATCAAGATATAGAATATTTAGTCTCCCCAAAAGTTCCCTCAGGCCCCTTTGCAGCTCTCGTGTCTGCCACCCTCACCCCCAAAGGAAATACTGACCTTCTTTTTGTCCCTGTAGCTGAGATTTGCGTTTTCCAGAATTTCACATAAATGAAGTTATATAGTATGTCTTTTTAAATTTTTTTAAGGAGGCCAAGATGTCATTCTTGCCCAGGCTGCAGTGCAATGCCGTGTGTGCAGTGGTGCAATCATAGCTCGCTGCAGCTGGAACTCCCGAATTCAAGCAATCTTCCTGTATAAGTCTCTTGAGCAACTGGGATGACAGGCACATCCAGGTTTTGTCCTCTTTTTTTGACTGGTTTCTGCTCAGCATAATGTTTTAGAGATGCATTCATGTTATATCAGTTTGTTTTTGTTTTAGTACTTTGGATATATTATTCCATTTTCTTCTGGCCTACAATGTTTCTGCTGAGAAAATCACTGTTAGTGGGATGGAGATTCCTTTTAAGTGACTTGACACTTTTGCTGTGTTAGATTTCTCTTTCTGCCTTTGACTTTTGTCAGTTTGACTGTAATATGTGTGCTTCGGAGAAGACCATTTAGGTTTAATACCTGGGTGACCAAAAAAACTCTGGAATTTGTTTTTAAAATTTGTATTTATTCTTACATGTTTAAACTTTAGTCACTTTCAAAGTACTCTTCTTTGGATGCAGTACACCTATCAAGATGCTTTTTCCACTGCTCAAAACTGTGCTTCTGCCATTCCCGCCCCCCC